>NC_088864.1:40574532-40663579 GCF_032884065.1 Artemia franciscana | reverse complement strand
TAAACCTTTGTAGTAATTTATGACTCATTCTTCAGTTTTCATTGTCATTTTCACTGGATTTGGGAAAATTGGCTCCAACTTAGAAAATAAAAGTAAAACAGTTCAAAATAGGGATGATACCTTTTTATTGACAGTGAATAGATATAAAATTATTTAACTGGATATTTCGAACACATATACAGTGTACATCATCAGCAGTAAAACTAAAAGACACGAATAAAAATAAACAAAATATATGCCTAATAAACTAATTACATATAGTTTATTGCTCTTATTTTTTTCCATGCAGCAGTGGAGGCTAATCTCTTTGACCTTTTCGGTTCTGGTTCATTAGAATTATCTGACATATTACGTGGACAGAGGTCATAGCTCTTAGGTGAGGTGATATTTTCTTTATTTGACCTCAGTAAATTATCATAAATTGAGTTTAATCCAAATTCACCTGTATCTCTGTTTATGGAATTATTCTTGAAGAGATTTTTTCAATTTCGATTATTTCCCTGAAAATTTGCTTTAAACCTTGGTCCCTAGAAATCAAAGAATCATTTTCAAACAAAATAAAATGATTTGTAAAATTAAAGATATGTTCTAAGAGGGCCGACATGAAATCTTCAGGTTTGGTATTTTGCTTTAAAGACAATGAAATAGAATTATGATGTTGTAGCAATCTCGTTTTTAAATTCTGGTTAGTACGTCCCACATAAGAGCTTCCACAAGTAACTGGGATTTTATAAACCCCACTTTATTGCTCTATGGAAGTCCGATCCTTTCCAGAATTTAAAAAAACTAGCCAAAATATTACTACTTCTTAAAGCTACCTTTAAACCATTATCTTGTAAAATTCTTTTAAGTTTTTCACTCAAACTTGAAACATATGGTAGAGAACAAAAAATATATTTCTTTTCTGTTGTTTCCAGAATATTGTCAGAACATTCTAGAAATTTTTTCCTTTTCGAAAAAGTCTGGTCAATTAACCAACCCTGATAATGGTTACTTATTAAAATCTCTTTTAACAACAATAATTCCTCCTCAATGAATTTTGGAGAACAAATTCTAAAAATGCGGTCAGTCAAGGATATGATTAAACCAATTTTTACTTGGCGAGCATGACCGGAGAAAAACGACAAAAATCTGTTATTTTTAGTAGGTTTTCTGTAAATCTTAAAATCCAGACTATTTTCATTTCTTAAAAGAAGGACATCCAGAAAAGGAAGCTTATTATCCTCTTCTAATTCTATTGTAAATTTTAAATCCCCTCCCCAAAAATTAAGATGTTATTAATAAAGATGTTCAAAAAAACTTTTTAATTCCTCCACCCCATAATTCCATACTGAAATTATGTCATCCATATATCTCCCTCAAAATTTATGTTTTAAAAAGTATGAATCTATCGCTATTGTTTCAATATTTTCTACAAAACAATTTGCTAATAAAGGACTTAAAGGGGCCCCCATGGGTAAACCATTTACTTGTTCGAAAAAACCCCCTCTGAATTGAAAAAAATAAGAGAACTTGTTGCACAACCTAACTAAATTCATAATTACACCGACTTCCAAAACTGTTTCACCACTAATTAAGTCCAAATTTCTTAGTATCTTTCTCTCAAGCAGAATTTCTGCAGCTTTTACATCAATACTCGTATACATTGACACTATGTCAAAACTTGAAATTATAGAATTTGAACAATAGCGAACGTTAGATTCATACTTTTTAAAACATAAATTTTGGGGGAAATATATGGATGAAATAATTTCAGTAGGGAATTATGGGGTGGAGGAATTAAAAAGTTTTTTAGAACATCTTAATTTTTGGGGGAGGGGATTTAAAATTTACAATAGAATTAGAAGAGGATAATAAACTTCCTTTTCTGGATGTCTTTCTTTTAAAAAATGAAAATAGTCTGGATTTTAAGATTTACAGAAAACCTACTAATAATAACAGATTTTGGTCGTTTTCTCCGGTCATGCTCGCCAAGTAAAAATTGGTTTAATCATATCTTTAACTGACCGCATTTTTAGAATTTGTTCTCCAAAATTCATTGAGGAGGAATTATTGTTGTTAAAAGAGATTTTAATAAGTAACCATTATCCGGGTTGGTTAATTGACCAGACTTTTTCGAAAAGAAGGAAAAAATTTCTAGAATGTTCTGACGACATTCTGGTAACAACAGAAAAGAAAGATATTTTTTGTTCTCTGCCATATGTTCCAGGTTTGAGTGAAAAACTTAAAAGAATTTTACAAAATAATGGTTTAAGAGGTAGTAATACTTTGGCTAGTTTTTTTTTAAATTCTGGAAAGGATCGGAATTCCGTAGAGCAACAAAGTGGGGTTTATAAAATCCCATGTACTTGTGGAAGCTCTTATGTGGGACGTACTAACCAGAATTTGAAAACAAGATTGCTACAACATCATAATTCTATTTCATCGCCTTTAAAGCAAAATACCAAACCAGAAGATTTCGCGTCGGCCCTCTCGGAACATATCTTTAATTTTACAAATCATTTTATTTTGTTTGAAAATGTTTCTTTGATTTCTTGGGACAAGGGTTTGAGGCAAATTTTCAGGAAAATAATCGAAATTAAAAAGATTCTCTTCAAGAATATTTCTATAAACAGAGATACAGGTGAATTTGGTTTAAATTCAATTTATGATAATTTACTGAGGTCAAATAAAGTAAATATCACCTCACCTAAGAGCTATGACCTCTGTCCACGTAATATGTCAGATAATTCTAATGAACCGGAACCGAAAAGGTCAAAGAGATTAGTATCCGCTGTTGTATTGAAAAAAAGAGCAATAAACTATATGTAATTAGTTTATTAGGTATGTATTTTGTTTATTTTTATTCATGTCTTTTAGTTTTACTGCTGATGATGAACACTGTATATGTGTTCGAAATATCCAATTAAATAATTTTATATCTATTCACTGTCAATAAAAAGGTATCATCCCTATTTTGAACTGTTACTTTCGTCATGGAAAGGCAGTGTTGTCTTCGAAGTTATTAACTTAGAAAATATATATAGAATATAGAGCAGAATATATATAATTCTTCAAAAGTAACATAGACAAGTTGAAACACTACATAAATTTTTAGCCAAGTAAATAACAAAGCATTTACTCTGGTTTCTGATTAATGCATTAAATAAAGAAAATAAGTTTTTTTCAACTGAAAGTAAGGAGTAAAATTAGAACCCAAAACAAACAGAAAAATTATTCCACATATGAAGAGAGTGCCCCCTCCTCATTGCTTTGCTCTTTATGCTAAATTTTTCCACTTATAAAAAAGCTTCCTATTACAATTAAATGGCCCTTGCGTTTGAAGAGTTGTTCTTAAGGAAAATTTGGACAAACCATCAAACGTTCGTGCAACCCCTTCAAATACGTTTTGAGCTTTAATGCTTCTCCTTGCTCTCAGCTGAAAAAACTTGTTTTTTTGCTAAATTCCAATTCTTTTTCAAATAATGCTGGTAAGTCTGGCTCACCCCCCAAGAAAAACTCCCTCAAATGACGGGAAAGTTTTTTCTCATGTAATGTAGATCTCTTCCCTGTAGTATTCCTTCTGGACAATTCCACTCTTGCATAAAATACCCCCCCCCCCCATAAAATTTCTTGCAGAAGGTTCAGTCAGAAAAATTCTCTTAATCATACTTTTATTTGAAACAGACTAAGCTCTAATCGTTTTTCAATCATTCCAGAAATCCTTCCTTCCATGGATATTATTCCCTCCATGGATATTATTATTTCCCGGAAATCCAAACACGCAAAACATTTCCCTGGACAATTCCCAGGAACATATGCGAAACTAAGTAGGTAATGAGAAATAAGACAAATAAAAATAGTTCGATCAGGAATTCTATCCCCCCCCCAGTCTAGAATTTTCCCTGGAATGTTCACCTCTGGGAATTCCCCTCCATACAAAATTGTCTCTATGAAAACTCAGGTCAAGCACAAAATCCCCTCCCACACAAAAAATAGATCTTAAAGCTTCCCAATAACAAATATTATCAAAATGGGCAGTTTTTTTTTAAACTTAGACCTATCCCCGGGAACTGGAGGGGGGGGGGTCATTTTATCCCCAAATGTATAGTTTTGGGGCTTTCAACCTTCTGGGCAAAATGTTTTAATTGGACAATTTTGAGGGGAGGAAGGATAGTTGCCATGTAATATGTTGGTCATTCTATCAATAGAAAAGTTACAGTTTCCATTCAAATGAGCTCTCTTCTGATGTTCTAAGGAAATTGGTTTGATACAATCACCCATGGGGAAAAAAACAACAACAAATAAACATCAAATCATGATCTTTTTCTAAAAAAAATAAAAAACTCGAAATTTTTGTAGATAGAAGTTTGAATATTGGAGCTTCAAGTAGGGATCTATAGTACACTGAATCTGATCATGGGATTTTCATTGCTTTTTCTGAGACCATAATAATTTCAATTACTAAAAGAATATGAAAATTTTAACTCAGAATGTTGCAACATTAAAATAAATAATATTGTGTTAACATCTTAAGTGATGATTACAGAGGTTTCAAACTGGACCCATTAGGAATTTCAGAAACTCGTATCCCTTGGGTAGGACACATGAAATTACTTGGCATATAATTTATGAGTTTTGGCAGGAAGTACGGGGTACATTTGCAGGGAATAGGACTCATGATTAATAAGGAAGCCACTAACTCTTCTGAGGTAGGGAAGGTATTAACAATAGGGTGAGTGGCTCATTTTATGACCCAAAATTAAAGGAAATTAGTGTAATAAGCTGACCAATTAAGTTAGAAATTGATTTTAATAAAACCAATAAAAAGTACAACAATCCAAATTATAAGTTATAAAGAAGTTTGGAAAGAATGAATTTTAGATAATAAGTTTTGAAATGGACCACCAAACTGAGAGCTGGCGGAATTGCTGTTGAGATATGGGATTTTGTAATACCAGCTTTCTTGTTTTAAACAGGACATGTTGTCAGAACATAAAGTATATATGCCTGTTTTGTGATAACGTGGTCGCAATCTTTTAACTTTTTTTATTACTTCTGGATTTCGGAGTGTTTTGAGATTGTAAGTGCTATATGATTTAATTATCATTTCTATGTGTTATTTTATGATTATCTCTATAACAAGAGTCAAGTCTTGTATTGTTGTCTGCCATGGAATATAATAAAAGTAATACAATTATACCAAACCTCTTTACAATGTTAGTTGAGCTTCTCAACTATACGAGTAGGACGCCAATATTATTAGTAAGGACAAAACACTACTCTAGATTTAAATCATTCTTAGGATCGTACCCATACCTCCTCCAAGGGCAAGGTTGACAACCCATTACAGTATTACCACAAAACCTACTTTACAACATTAGTTATAGTATTATATATCCCTGTAGAACCAGCTATTGGAGATAGTAGTGATTCAGATGAATTTACTTACAGAAAAGGAAAAAGGTCAGGGTCCCAGTTAAAAATGACATTTTTATTAAGCAATTTTTATGCCCATATTGATAGAACAGGGGATATATGGTATCTTGGCCTAAGTACATTTGGTTTACAAAATTCAGCAGCAATGGCTACAGATTGCTAGAATCTTCTATGTAAACAATCTAGTTATAACCAATACAGTATTTTGTCATAAAATGACCCATAAATTAAAATGGTATTCACATGATGGTAAGACAGCTAACCTTGTTGATTGTATTTTTGTAAACCAAAGACTGGCAGGAACATCAAAAGATGCTAGGATAAATAGGAACTCAGATTGATGATTGCCCGAAACTGAACTTGAAGCCACTACTGTCTTCACTATTTGAGATATGGGTTGTGAAACTTTGTATTTTTGGCCATTTTATGGAGGTCCTATAAAGTTACCAGTAACTTTTTGGGTGCATCTCAAGTTAGGCTGGTATTAAACAAATTTTGTCAAGAAATAACCAACAGTAAAGTCTTCTAGTTTTTTGCATGAAAACTATCATCTATTTTTTATTATTATCCTAGCCTAAATGTATTCGTTGCTGGACGCCTACTAAGTGGAGGACAGTCGGGTAAGAATAAGTGGTGTCAACTTCAAGTGTATTCATTTCCAAGGACCAGGCTGCCTAGTCGTTCACTCAAGCAGGTCTCTATGCATATAATACCAAAATGTGTTGCTTTTTGGAATGCTTGTTTTGTTACTGTACAGTGAAAATGATAATGCAAAATTAAGAAAAGCAATGGGAGTAAGATTTATATACCTTTGAGAACTGATAATTTTTTGAGTGATATACATTTTTGAATTGACTTATTCATACTAGATGTTCATTTACAAGTTTTTGACCTATTTTGGATCCCTGTTCCAAAAGTGAGATTGAACGTGTCAAAGCTTGGGGGCTTAATCCTCCTGTCTGTTTAATGAAAACAGATCCATAATTGATGCTTTGATCATTTCTATCTTACATTCAGTTGGTGTAAAAGGGTAATTTCTTTTATTTATTTGTCTTGTTTTCTTCTATAAGAATTTTTTTGTCCAGCAGAATAGGTGTTGGTCTTCTTAAATTCAAGTTTCACAAACAGAAAGTTTCTAGATTAAAATTTAGCAGAAATATCTTTGATGCAAATGTTTGTGGTTTAATCATATTAGTTAATGAAAAGAAATGCAAAAATGTATTGTTTTCTAATCACCTGTTTCTCATACCGGTAGAAGTTCCATATAGTTTTCCTCTCTTTTATTAAACACATTATTTTTGTTATTAGAGATTATTTCTATAATCTCTTTAGTTTTTCCCTTGCTTGTGAGTTTTACTCACAATCAGTGCTTTGACATCCGTTTAGGGGGGACATGGAACATATTTGTTAGAACTTCAATTAAAAATGCAAAAGTTACCATTTACAGGGAAAATCTAATGAGGAAACCTTTCCTTAAATGAGGAAAGGTTCACTCTGGATTCTTATATTATAAAATTTTTACCGTTAAAACTTGTCTCCTTCATTGCTACTGCAGAAAATAATGTCCTTGCAGAAAATATACGAACATGAATTTTCCTAATAAAAGTTGATTATTTTACTCAATAAGTTGTTTTGAAAATTAACTTAGATTGCTAAGGTTGGAACTATATTGTCATGGAACTTAAATATAGATCTTAAGTATATAAAGAATTAGTCTAATTAAGTCATTTGATACCAAATACTGAACATATTGTAGTAAAACCAAGATCATCTAGTTAGGTCCTAAAGCCTAACTACGCGATTTTTTGTGTATAAGGCAAAGAGGAAACTATAATGATATCTATATTACCGGCTATATTGAGTGTCGGGATGTCGACACCTGTAGATAAATCAAACCTCATTGGTCTGCATGTAAAATATTGTTGTTTTTTATATATTTTAACAGCTTCTAGCCTGTTGAAACGTGCTTGATATTTTTTCAGTCACTAAACATTCAATGAATGAACTATAATTTAATCTTTTTTTGTCAGACTTGCTGACAAGACAAATTCTGTCTGAATGAAATAGAGTAATGTGTATGGGGGGAAACCCGTAACACTGATTGTAATTACCGAGAGTTATTACTACAGCAAATACTATTTTCACTCTTCATCCTACCTGTATTTAATTTATCTGTCACGAAACTGTCAAATTAACAAACTCTGATTGTGCATATTACCTCCAGGGGCCATCACAGCATACTGCCATTTTTGGGTACGAAAAAACGTTCTAGGTAGGTCATGCTTTTGATAAAACTTGTTTTATCATTCAATGAGGAAGCTTGTGAAGAAAGTAAACATTTACCGGTATTGATATTTTGAGCGACATTCAACAAATTCATGTTTACTCCCTCCTCAAATCAATAAAAAGGATCTAGCAAAGCTTACCTTGAGCCCAAAGAAATGATCTGAGATAACCAAGGTTGTCGTGGGTATTGCATCGGAAGTAATACAATCCCCTGAGGCTCTAGTTGAGTTTGTACTAACTACGCAGGTTGAAAAGTTATAGACTGTATAGGCTGTTGTTGTCCTTGGTTGGGCTTAACATTCTGAGTACGGATACTAAAAGCAAGTACTTGCTGGGAGATATCACTATGTTGTTAACTGAGGTTGGGTGTTATTTGCTAGTAATTATTGAATGTAGGATGGAATGCTAAGATGAAGTATTACTTGGGCATGTCTGGCTGTTACTATATTTTAGCCAGCATCGATGACGATTCTGAGAATCATTTTCACCCAACACCGGTTGAGGACAACCCATTAGGAGAATATTAGCCAGAAGGAATCACTTGCGCCTTACTGATTACAAATCAGAATTTTCTGTTGGCACATTCTTTGTGGTTTGGTGATATTGCTGCACTGAAGAAAATGATTATTTGACAATTCTTGATGTATTTTCTGTGTTGCAATAGAGCATAGCTGCACATTTTTTAAGACTAGGGATCAGCACGGCACATTTTCACTTGTTCGAAACAACTGCAGACCTTGTCGAAACTGGGTGAATTCACTTCATCCACATTCACTTAATCATATTAAAAAACTTATTCCTCTTTTGTCACTTTGCATTGATACCTCTGTCAAACAAAACGATTGATCCTCAAAACAAAAACGATTGATCCTCAAAACAAAAAACAACATGACCCTCATTCAGCAAGCTAAATTTCTTTTCTATGATTGAGTTTCTAGGAAATAGAAGCATGCGCTGTTTCTAGCGATTAGATTGGAAATATATGTCTGCCATGTCTTGTTTCCAAGAGATCTGTAATTTGACAAAATGATAATTAACAAGCATGCTTATAAAACCAGTAATTTCGGATGCTATTTATCTATCACTCAGATAAAGGAACACAAAAGCAATAATTAATTTTGAGTCGAAAAGTGTCTATCGTCTCATTTCCTAGTAAAATATTATTAAGTGAAAATTTATGCTTCCTGAATTTGAAGATAGTAACAAATGAGTCAGCTAATTGGTATAAAGACCTATCCTTGTGTAGGGATAACTACATCTTGTAGACTTAAATAGGATAAATAAGATTTAAGAGATGAAATTAGTAATCACTTTGTTTTGATATTAAATTAAAAAAAAAAAACTTTTTTCAACTGAAGGTAAGGAGCAACATTAAAACCCAAAACAAGCACAAAAATTATTCTGTATATGAAGGGAGTGTCCTCCTCCTCAATGCCTTGATCTCCACGGTAAATTTTCCCGCTTCTAAAAAAATTCCTATTCTAATTTAATGGCCCTTGCATATAAAGAGTCGTTCTTGAAAAAAATTGGGACAAACCATCAAACATTCCTGTAAAGAGCAAGGTATTTAGGAGGGTTGCAACCCCTTCAAAAACGTTTTTAGCTTTAATGCTGCTCCTTACTCTAAGCTAAAAAAAACTTATTTTTTATTAAATTCTAATTGATTTCAAATAATGCTGGTAAGTCTGGCTCACCCTCCAAGAAAAATTCCCTCAAATGAGGGGAACGTTTTTCAGGAAAATTCTCTTTAGCATATTTTTATTTGAAACAGACTAAGCTCTATTTCTGATTATTATCCTAGCTTAAATATATTCGTTGTTGGACGTCTGCTAAGTGGAGAACAGTCTGGTAAGAATAAGTGGTGTCAACTTCAATTGTGCTCATTTCCAAAGACCAGGCTGCCTAGTCGTTCACTCAAGCAGGTGTCTATGCATATAATACCAAAATTTGTTGCTTTTTGGAATCCTTGTTTTGTTAATGTACAGTGAAAATAATAATGCAAAATTAAGAAAAGCAATGGGAGTTAGATTTATATACCTCTGAGAACTGACAATTTTTTTTATTAACATACATTTTTGAAATGACTTATTCATACTAGATGTTCATTTACAAGTTTTTGACCTATCTTGGGATCGTTGTTCGAAAAGTTAGATCGAATTTGTCACAGCTTGGAGGCTTAATCATCTTGTCTGTTAAATGAACACGGATCCATAATTAAAGCTTCTATCATTTCTATCTTACATTCAATTGGTGTAAAAGGGTAATTTCCTTTATTTATTTGTCTTGTTTTGTTCTATAAGAAAATTTTTTTTTGTCCAGCAGAATAGGTGATCTTCTTAAATTCAAATTTCACAAACAGAAAGTTTCTAGATTAAAGTTTAGATTAAAATTTAGCAGAGATATTCTTGATGCAGATGTTTATGGTTTAATAATATTAGATATATATCTGTTTAGATATATAATGTTTAGATCTGTTAAGATATCTATCCGTAATGTTTTTTGGGTACAAGCCAGAGGAAACTATGATGACATCTATATTAATGGCTGTATTGAGAGTGTCGGGATACATCGAACCTGCAAAAAAACCTGCGAACTTACGAATGCATGCAAAATATTGTTGGTTTTTATGGCACTTGGTATTAACCAAGTGACATATAGCAATCGCCAATTTTGTCGGTCTGTCGGTCTGTCGATCCCGGTTTTGCTACTTTAGGCACTTCCAGGTAAGCTAGGACGATGAAATTCGGCAGGCGTATCAGGGACATGACCAGCTTAAATTAGAAATAGTCGCTTTCCCAATTTGACCATCTGGGGAGAGTGGGGGGCCGGTTAATTCGTAAAAAATAGAAAAAATGAAGTATTTTTAACTTATGAGCGGGTGATGGGATCTTAATGAAATTTGATATTTGGAATAATATTGTGTCTCAGAGCTCTTATTTTGAATCCCGACTGGATCTGATGACATTGGGGGGAGTTGGAGGGGGGAGCCTAAAATCTTGGAAACACTTAGAGTGGAGGGATCGGGAGGAAACTTGATGGGAAAAATAAGCACCAGTCCCAGATACATGATTGACATAATCGAAACGGATCCGCTCTCTTTGGGGTAGTGGGGGGGGGGGGTAATTCTGAAAAATTAGGAAAAATGAGGTATATTTAACTTACGAACGGGTGATCGGATCTCAATGAAATTTGATGTTTAGAGGGATATCGTGTCTTAGAGCTCTCATTTTAAAGCTTGACCGGATCTGGTGACATTGGGGGGGGGGGAGTTGGGAGGGGGAAATCTAAAACTCGGAAAGCACTTAGAGTGGAGGGATCGGGATGAAACTTGGTGGGAAAAATAAACACAAGTCCTAGATACATGATTGACATAAAAGGAACGAATCCGCTCTCTTTGGGGTAGTTGGGGGGGGATTATTTCTGAAAAATTAGAAAAAATGAGGTATTTTTAACTTACGAACGAGTGATCGGATCCCAATGAAATTTGATACTTAGAAGCATATCGTGGCTCAGAGCTCTTATTTTAAACCCAACCGGATCTGGTGACATTGGGGGGGGGGAGTTGGGAGGGGAAACCTAAAACTTGGAAAACACTTAGAGTGGAGGGATCGGGATGAAACTTGGTGGAAAAAATAAGCACAAGTCCTGGATATATGATTGACATAAACGGAACAGATCCGCTCTCTTTGGGGTAGTTGGGGGAGGGTTAATTCTGAAAAATTAGAAAAAATCAGGTATTTTTAACTTACGAACGGGTGATCGGATCTCAATGAAATTTGATATTTAGAAGGATATCGTGTCTCAAAGCAATTATTTTAAATTCTGACCGGATCTGGTGACATTAGGGGAAGTTTGGGGTGGGGGAACCTAAAATCATGGAACACGCTTAGATTGGAGGGATTGGGATGAAACTAGGTAGGGAAAATAATGAGAAGTCTTACGTACGTGATTTACATAAATGGAACGGATCCGCTCCATTGGGGGGGGGGGGTAATTCTGAAAAATAAGAAAAAATGACGTATTTTTAACTTACGAAGGAGTGATCGGATCTTCATGAAACTTCATATTTAGAAGGACCTCGTAACTCAGATCTTTTATTTTAAATCCCAATCGGATCAAGCGTAATTGGGGGGGGGGAGTTGGGGGGGACCGGAAATCTTAGAAAATACTTAAAGCGGTAAGATAAGGATGAAACTGGATGGGAAGAATAGAAACCTGTCTAAGATACGTGACTGACATAACCGGACCGGATCTACTCTCTTTGGTGGAATTGGGGGGGGGGGGTAATTTTGAAAATTGAGGTATTTGTAACTTACGAAAGGGTGACCAGGTCTTAATGAAATTTGATATTTAGAAGGATCTTTTGCTTTAAAGTTCTAATTTTAAATTCCGACCAGATCCTGTGGACATTAGGGGGTGTTGGAGGGGTAAACCGGAATTTTTTGGAAAACGTGAAAATTGGGGTATTTTTATCTTACGAATAAATGATCAGATCTTAATGAAATTTGATTTTTAGAAGGAATTCATGTCTTAGAGCTCTTATTTCAAATCCCGACCAGATCTTTTGACATTGGGGGGAGTTGAAGGGGGAAATCTTGGAAAAACACTTGGAGTAGAGGATTCGGCATGAAGCTTGGTGGATAGAATAAACAAATGTCCTTAAATACGTTCTGAGACCATACTGGCTATGCATGACATATGAGAACAAAGAAAGGGAACAAAAAATGAAAAGAGAAAAAACAAGTAGGTGAAAAAACGAGGATTTTATCAGCCAGTAGCTAAATATTGAAAAACAAGCAAATATTTCGACAAGGACCTCCGCCAAGTCGTCCTCAAAGAAAACAAAGAAAAAAAAAAAAAAAAAAAAAAAAAAAAAAAAAAACAGCAAAATCTAACCTTTATAAGTGACCTGCACGAGAGGAAGACAGATACTGACTCAACCAACAAAAAACCAAGTTTAAATCAATGAAAGAGAAGTTACCAATTAGATTGAATAAGTATCCTTTGCCTTGCAACAGATTTCGCCTGTCTACAATTTCGGTTTTCATTAGATATGCGGACATGTTGTCTTAAATTAGATTGAGCGGAAATATTCATAGATTCTTTTAATATTAAATTATTATAAATTGGGATTAAGGAAATATCTCCCGTGTCTCTATATTTCCTTAAGCCCAATTTATAATAATTTAATATTAAAAGAATCTATGAATATTTCCGCTCAATCTAATTTAAGACAACATGTCCGCATATCTAATGAAAACCGAAATTGTAGACAGGCGAAATCTGTTGCAAGGCAAAGGATACTTATTCAATCTAATTGGTAACTTCTCTTTCATTGATTTAAACTTGGTTTTTTGTTGGTTGAGTCAGTATCTGTCTTCCTCTCGTGCAGGTCACTTATAAAGGTTAGATTTTGCTGGTTTTTTTTTTTTTTTTTTTTTTTTTTTTTTTTTTTTTTTTTTTTTTTTTTATTTTTTTTTCTTTCTTTGAGCACTGAGGACGACTTGGCGGAGGTCCTTGTCGAAATATTTGCTTGTTTTTCAATATTTAGCTACTGGCTGATAAAATCCTCGTTTTTTCACCTATTTGTTTTTTCTCTTTTCATTTTTTGTTCCCTTTCTTTGTTCTCATATGACAAATGTCCTTGTTACGTGATTGACGGAATTGTACTGGATTCGCTCTCTTTGGGGGAGTTGGGGGGAGGGGTTCAGTGATTTGCGAGTTTGGTGCTTCTGGACGTGCTAGGACGATGAAAATTGGTAGGCGTGTCAGGGAGCTGCACAATTTGACTTGATAAAGTCGTTTTCCCAGATTCGACCATCTGGGGCACTAAAGGGAGAGGAAAAATTAGAAAAAAATTAGATATTTATAACTTACGAGTGGGAGATCAGATCTTAATGAATTTTGATATTTAAAAGGACATCGTGACTCAGAGCTCTTATTTTAAATCCTGACCGGCATTGAGCCTCTTATTTTCCTTTTTAAATCAATCTATTGATTCATAGAATTTTGTTAGAGCTCATACCATATGATCTTTTGGCTCTTAGCTCTTCTCGCCTCGTCACAAGTGCCATATGAGCTCTTTGCCCTTGTTTTTATATATTTTAACAGCTTCTTGCCCGTTGAAACGTGCTTGATATTTTTTCAGTCAGTAAACATTCAATGAATGAACTATATTTTAATCTTTTTTTGTCAGAATTGCTGACAAGACGAATTCTGTCTGAATGAAATAGAGTAATATGTCTGGGGGGAAACCACATATGCTTATATTGCATATATGCCATATGCAATATTTAAAAAGATATTGAATGAGACGTGTCCTCTTAGAAAACTTAAAAGGGGTAGAACGAAATTCCCAAAGAAACCATGGATTAAACAGGGTATTCTAGATTTTTTAAGTTGATAGTATAAAATATACCTAGATGAACCCTCGGTTATTAATTTACAGCAATTTAAAAATTATCAGAATGTTTTAAACGGATTGAAACGGAAAGCTTAAAAAAAATGTATTTACAATATGGGCTTATAAAGCATAAATGTGATGTGAAAAAAACATGGAAAACGGTAAATTCACTCCTGGGTCAAAAGGGTAAAATAGAAGTTATTAATAAATTACAATCAAAGGGGGGGGGCTTTTACTACCCCAAAGGATGTTGCGAATTATTTATGTAAATATTTTTCTAGTGAGGGAACAAAACTTTGCGATGATGCTCGAAAAAAATTAAGCGGCCTCCCAAAATAGTTCATTCGGAAGTTCCAGTAGAAAATCACTTGGTTTTTATGGCACTTGGTATTAACCAAGTGACGTATAGCAATCGCAAATTCTGTCAGTCTGTCTGTCTGTCGGTCCCGGTTTCGCTACTTTAGGCACTTCCAGGTAAGCTAGGACGATGAAATTTGGCAAGCGTATCAGGGACCGGACCAGATTAAATCAGAAATAGTCATTTTCCCGATTTGACCATCTGGGGGGGGGGAGTGGGGGCCGGTTAATTTGGAAGAAATAGAAAAAATGAAGTATTTTTAACTTATGAACGGGTGATGGGATCTTAATGAAATTTGATGTTTGGAATGATATTGTGTCTCAGAGCTCTTATTTTAAATTCTGACCAGATCTGATGACATTGAGGGGAGTTGGAGGGGGGAAACCTAAAATGTTGGAAAACGCTTTGAGTGGTGGGATCGGGATGTAACTTGGTGGGAAAAATAAGAAAAAGACCTAGATACGTTATTGAAATAACCGGAACGGATCTGCTCTGTTTGGGGGAGTTGGGTGGGGGGTTAATTCTGAAAAATTAGAAAAAATGAGGTATTTTTAACTTACGAAGGAGTGATCGGATCTTAATGAAATTTGAAGTTTGGAATGATATCGTGTCTCAGAGCTCTTATTTCAAATCCCGACTGGATCTGGTGACATTGGGGGGACCTAAAATCTTGGAAAACGCTTAGAGTGGAGGGATCGAAATGAAACTTGGTGGGAAAAATAAGTAAGGGTCTTAGATACGTAATTGACATAATCGGAACGGATCAACTCTCTTCGGGGGAGTTGAAGGGGGGGGGGGTTAATTCTGAACAAATTAGAAAAATGAGATATTTTTAACTTACGAAGGAGTGGTCGGATCTTAATGAAATTTGATGTTTGGAAGGATATCGTGTCTAAGATCTCTTATTTTAAATTCCGACCAGATTCGATGATATTGGGGGGAGTTGGAGGGGGGAACCTAAAATCTTGGAAAACGCTTAGAGTCATGAGATCAGGATGAAACTTGGTGGGAAAAATAAGCAGAAGACCTAGATACACAATTGACATAACCGGAACAGATTTGCTCTGTTGGGAGGGGGGGGGTGGATTCTGAAAAATTAGAAAAAATGAGGCATTTTTAACTTGCGAAGGAGTGATCGAATCTCAATGAAATTTGAAGTTGGAAAACGCTTAGAGTCATGAGATCAGGATGAAACTTGGTGGGAAAAATAAGCAGAAGACCTAGATACACAATTGACATAACCGGAACAGATTTGCTCTGTTGGGAGGGGGGGGGGTGGATTCTGAAAAATTAGAAAAAATGAGGCATTTTTAACTTGCGAAGGAGTGATCGAATCTCAATGAAATTTGAAGTTTGAAAAGATGTCGTGTCTCAGAGCTCTTATTTTAAATCCCGACTGGATCTGGTGACATTTGGGGGGAAAATAAGTACAAGTCCTAGATACGCGATTGACATAACCGGGACGGAGCCACTCTCTTTGGGGGAATGGAGGGGAGGGTTAATTCTGAAAAATAAGAAAAATGAGGTATTTTTAACTTACGAAGGAGTGATCAGATCTTGATAAAATTTGATGTTTGGAAGGATATCATGTCTCAGAGCTCTTATATTCAATTTCGACCTTATCCGGTGAAAGGGAAGTTGGGGGGCAGAGCCTAAAATCTTGGAAAATACTTAGAGTGGAGGGATCGGGATGAAACTTGGTGGGAAAAATAAACACAAGTCCTAGATACGGGATTGACATAACCGGAACGGATCTGCTCTCTTTGGGGGAGCGGGGGGGGGGGGGTTAATTCTAAAAATTAGAAAAAATGAGGTATTTTTAACTTGCGAAAGAGTGATCATATCTTAATGAAATTTCATATTTAGAAGGACCTCGAAACTCAGATCTCTTATTTTTTATCCCGACCAGATCCAGTGTCATTAGGGGGTGGGGGGCCGAAAATCTTTGAAAACGCTTGTAGCGGAGAGATCAGGATAAAACTTGGTGGACAGAATAAGCACAAGTCCAAGATAGGTGACTGACATAACCGGACCGGATCCGCTATCTTTGGCGGAGTTAGGTGGTGGGGTTCAGTGCTTTGGTGAGTTTGGTGCTCCTGGACGTGCTAGGACGATGAAAATTGGCAGGCATGTCAGGGAGCTGTACAAATTGACTCGATAAAGTCGTTTCCCCCGATTAGAACATCAGGAGGGCTGAAGGGAGAGGAAAAATTAGAAAAATTGAGGTATTTTTAACTTGCGTGTGGGTGATCGGATCTTAATGAATTTTGATATTTAGCTTGACCTCGTGACTCAGAGCTCTTATTTTAAATCCCGACTGACATTAAGCCTCTGATTTTCCTTTTAAAGCAATCTATTGATTCTTAGAATTTTGCTAGAGCTCATACCATATGAGCTCTTAGCTCTTGGCTCTTCCGACCTCGTCACAAGTGCCATATGAGCTCTTAGCTCTTGTTAATGCTTGTACTATAAATGAAGTGAGTAAAATTATCAGTAGGATGTAATCAAATTCAAGTGGTGTAGACAGGATTTCTTTTAAGATTGCTAAATTAGTTTTAACACCAGTTTTATGAATTTGATTAATGAATCTACGGAAAAAGGAATTTTCCCAGAAGTTTTTATGGTCGTTAAAATAATACCATGGCATAAAGGAGGTAAGAGAGACGAACCTTCAAACAAAATACCCATTTCTATCCTCCCTTTCTTTCCAAAAATGTATGAAAGATGATTGGATCCAGGCTAACTGATTATATTGAAAATAATAAATTCTTATAAAAATACTCAATTTGGCTTCGGAAAAAAATAATTCCACATAAATGGCAACCATTAAACTTGTTGACTGGGTAAATACGACGGTTTACGCGGGTCTGATTCCAGCTGCTTTATTCCTGGATTTGAAGAAGGCTCTTGACACGATTGACCATAAAAAATTATTACTTGGGCTGGAAAAAATCGGTGTGATCGAGAAGGGGTTGTCTTAATTTGAATCTTATTTAAGAGACCAGAAGCAAATTTGGGTGAATGGGTGTTTTACTTCTGTGGCTTGTGTGATAACATGCGGATTACCCCAGGGTTCGATACTGGGTCCTCTTTTCTTCTATTCTAAAAAAATTTAACACACCTCGTTTGAGTTTTTTTGGTTTTTAGTTTTATCACTCTTTGTTGGATTATACCCCTCCCGCTGCCCGCGGGGCTCATGGACTAATACGCTTTGCTCTATAGGTAATGTTATCTGTAATAAAGCCCACTTTAAGCATTTTTAGTTTGCCCCATGGAGGAGAAAGGTCAACCAAAAATGGATGCGTTTCTCTAATCAAACAGTTCGTCGTAACGAAATGTAGTAAGGAGCGCCCCGGCTCAATAGCAACCAAAAATCTAACAAATGGAATTTTGATATCAATAGCTACATCAAAAGAAATATATTTTAATGTTGATTTTAAATATACAAGTTTCATCAAATTTAGTCTTACCAATCAAAAGTTACGAGCCTGAGAAAATTTGCCTTATTTTAGAAAATAGGGGAAAACAACCCCTAAAAGTCATAGAATCATGACAAAAATCACACCATCAGATTCAGAGTATCAGTAGAACCCTATTGTAGAAGTTTCATGCTCCTATCTACAAAAATGTGGAATTTTGTATTTTTTGCCAGAAGGCAGATCACGGATGCGTGTTTATTTTTTTGTTTGTTTTTTTTTCCCAGGGGTGATCGTATCGACCCAGTGGTCCTATAATTTTGCGAGAGGGCTCATTCAAACGGAAATGAAAAGTTCTAGTGCCCTTTTTAAGTGACCAAAAAAATTGGAGGACACTTAGGCCCCCTCCTACGCTAATTATTTTCCCAAAGTCACCAGATGAAAATTCTGAGTTAGCCATTTTATTCAGCGTAGTCAAAAAACCTTATACCTATGTCTTTGGGGACGACTTGGAACGAAAAGTTTAGAGCACTTGGATCGAAAGTAAACATTTACCGATATTGATATTTTGAGCTCATTTATAAAATCTTTCAGAATTTCCTTAGGACCGCGACAATCAATAAATTCATGTTTACTTCCTCCTTAAATCAATAAAAAGAATGTAGCAAAGTTTACCTTGAGCGCAAAGAAATGATCTGAGATAATCAAGGTTGTCGTGGGTATTACATTGGAAGTAATACAATTCCCTGAGGCTCTAGTTGAGTTTGTACTAGCTACGCAGGTTGAGAAGTTATAGATTGTATGGGCTGTTGTTGTCCTTGGTTAGGTATAACATTCTGAGCCAATATCAATAACAATTTGAGCATCATTTTTACCGAACACCGGTTGAGGACAACCCTTTAGGAGAATATTAGCCAGAGAAGGAATCACTCGCGGTTTTCTGATTACAAATCAGAATTTTCTCTTGGCACATTCTTTGTGGTTTGGCGATTAGATTGGAAATATGTCTGCCATGTCTTGTTTCCAAGAGATCTGTAATTAGACAAAATTACAACATATGCTTATAAAACCAGTAATTTCGAATGTTATTTATCAATCACTCAGATAAAAGAAACACAAAAGCGATAATTAATTTTGAGTCGAAAAGTGTCTATCGGCTCATTTCCTAGTAAAATATATTAAGTGGAAATTTATACTTCCTGAATTTGAAGATAGTAACAAATGAGTCAGCAAATTGGTATAAAGACCTATCCTTCTGTAAGGATAATTAAATGAAAATAAAACGAACAGGGATTATTCCGTATATGAAAGGAGCTCTCCCTTCCTCGACGTCCCAGTCTTCGCGCTAAATTTTTTACTGTTCTAATAAGTAGAGTTGAGAGAAAGAGTCAAACTTTAGCGTAAAGATCGGGTGTTGAAGAGGGGGAAACCCCTTTCATATGAGGAATAATTTCTGTTTCGTTTTAAGTTTTAATGCCGCCCCTTACTTTCAGTTAAAAAAACTTTTTTTTATTTAATTTCTGAACGTTTTTGAATTAATACATTTTTTTATTTTTGACTCACCGCACATGAAGAAATAAAACAAAATTTGTATATTAATTTTTTTTTGCAAAATGGCTTTCGCAGTTTTGATCGGACGATTTTGAAAAAAAGGGGCGGGGGAGGAGACCTAGGTGCCCTCCAATTTTCGGTTACTTAAAAAAGCAACTAGATTTTTTACGAACGCTTTTGTTAGTAATAAACATACGTACCTTACGAATTAACTTACGTAACAAACTTCTATATTTTCATATTTTTATTACGTATATGTGGGGGTTCGCCCCCGCGTCAACACCTTGCTCTTTACACTAAGACCTGATTTTTGTTATAAATCTTTAAGAACGACCCCTGAATCATAAAGGCCATAGAAAAAATAGTTGAAATTACTAAAAATACTTCAGCGTAAATAGCAAAGTATTGTTGAGGAGACAAACTCCTCTATATAAGTAATATTTTATGTTCGTTTTAAGTTTTAATGCTGCTCATTACTTGCAGTTGAAAAAAAATGTATTTATTTTCTCTTTTTTTTTTAAATAATGCTAGAAAATACTGCGCCCCCTTCATGAATATTATCTTCCCTCATGAAAAATTCCTCCATGGAGGAATCCTCCCACGTAACCCCCTCTCCCCGACGGGAAAAAGTCATCCTAAAAATGTCTGTATACTTCATAATAGCAATTACTATGTATAAACAATGGTCAAAGTTTATAACTTACAGCCCCTCCCCCAAGGACTGTGGGGGATTAAGTCGTCCCCAAAGACATAGTTATAATCTTTTTTGACTATGCTGAACAAAATGGATATCTCAAAATTTTGATCCTTTGACTTTGGGATAAAAATTAGCGTGGGAGGGGGCCTAGGTGCCCTCAAATTTTTTTGTTCACTTAGAAAGGGCTCTAGAAATCTTATTTCGTGTTATAATGAGCCCTCTCACAAAATTCTAGGGCCACTGGGTCGACACGATCACCCCTGAAAAAAAAAACAAGAGCTAAGAGCTCATATGGCACTTGTGACGAGGCAAGAAGAGCTAAGAGTCAAGAGTTCATATGGTTTGAGCTCTAACAAACTTCTAAGAATCAATAGATTGATTTAAAAGGAAAATCAGAGGCTTAATGCTGGTCGGGATTTAAAATAAGAGCTCTGAGTCACGACGTCCTTCTAAATATCAAAATTCATTAAGATACGATCACCCAGTCGCAAGTAATAAATACCTCATTTTTTCTAATTTTTCCTCTCCTTTTAGCCCCCCAGATGGTCGAATCTGGGAACATGACTTTATCAAGTCAATTTGTGCGGCTCCCTGACACGCCTACCAATTTTCATCGTCCTAGCTCGTCCAGAAGCACCAAACTTACCAAATCACTGAACCTAATAATGATAGATGGTAATAAGCTTACCTAATTACCTAAGCTATGGATGTCAGGTGATTGATTTTTTCTAACGATAATTTCGACAGGACCTGTGCCTGTCAAAGTTCGGGCCGTGGCACAACAATAATTCCAGGTTCGGCTCATCATTAGTGTTGTTCAGTGTTTTTAGTTTTATTTATTTAGTGATTTTACTTTCTGGCAAGAAATTTGCCAGGAACAGGTCCTGTCGAAATTATCGTTAAAAAAATCAATCACCTGACATCCATAGCTTATGTAAGCTTATTACCATCTATCATTATTATGTATAAAAGTCAGGTTAGCCTCAGAGCACATATTAAATCACTGAACCCCTCCCCCCAACTCCCCCAAAGAGGGCGAATCCAGTACGGTTACGTCAAAACGTATCTAGATACGTCACGTATCTAGGACATTTGCTTATTCTATCCACCAAGCTTCGTCCCGATTCCACCACTCTGAGCGTTTTCCGAGATTTTCGATTTCCTCCTCCAACTCCCCCAATGTCAACAGATCTGGTCAACAGCCAAATTAACACCCCCACCTCCTCCAAAGAGAACGGATCCGTTCTAGTTATGTCAATCACGTATATAGAACTTGTGATTATTCTTCCCATCAAGTTTCATCCCGATCTCTCCACTCTAAGCATTTTCCAAGGTTTCTGTTTCCCTCCTCCAACCCCCTATGTCCCCAGATCCGATTTGAGTCAAAAATGGAGCATCTGAGACATAAGATCCTTCTATATCACGTTTCATTAAGATCTGATCACCTATTCGTAAGATAAAATACCCCAATTTTCACGTTTTCCAAGAATTCCGGTTTTCCCCTCTAACTCCCTCCAATATCACAGGATCTGGTCAAAATTTAAAATAAGAGCTTTAAAGCACAATATCCTTCTAAATCTGGTCGGGATTTAAAATAAGAGCTTTGAGACACAATATTCTTCTAAATATCAAATTTCAGTGAGATCCGATCACCCGTTCGTAAGTTAAAAATACCTCATTTTTTCTAATTTTTCAGAATTAACCCCCCCTCCCAACTACCCCAAAGAGAGCAGATCCGTTCCGGTTATGTCAATCGTGTATCTAGGACTTATGCTTATTATTCCCACCAAGTTTCATCCTGATCCCTCCACTCTAAGTGTTTTCCAAGATTTTAGCTTTCCCCCTCCCAACTCCCCCTCCAATGTCACCAGATCTGGTCAGGATTTAAAATAAGAGCTCTGAGACACGATATCCTTCCAAACATCCAATTTCATTAAGATCTGATCAAGTGTTCGTAAGTTAAAAATACTTCATTTTTCCTATTTTTTCCGAATTAACTGGACCCCCACTCCCCCCCCACATGGTCAAATCGGGAAAATGACTATTTCTAATTTAATCTGGTCCGGTTCTTGGTGTGCCTGCCAAATTTCATCGTCCTAGCTTATCTGGAAATGCCTAAAGTAGCAAAACCAGGACCGACCGACACACAGACCAACAGAATTTGCGATTGCTATGTCACTTGGTTAATACCAAGTGCCATAAAAACAAGAGCTAAGAGCTCATATGGCACTTGTGACGAGGCGAGAAGAGCTAAGAGCCAAGAGATCATATGGTATGAGCTCTAACAAAATTCTATGAATCAATAGATTGATTTAAAAAGGAAAATGAGAGGCTTAATGCCGGTCAAGATTTGAAATAAGAGTTCTGAGTCACAAAGTCCTTCTAAATATCAAATTTCATTAAGATCCGATCACCCACTCGTAAGTTATAAATACCTAATTTTTTCTAATTTTTCCTCTCCCTTTTGCCCCCCAGATGGTCGAATCTGGGAAAACGACTTTATCAAGTCAAATTGTGCAGCTCCCTGACACGCCTACCAATTTTCATCGCCCTAGCACGTCCAGAAGCACCGAACTCGCCAAATCACTGAACTCCTCCCCCCAACTCCCCCAAAGAGAGCGAATCCAGTACGATTCTGTCAATCACGTATCAAGGACATTTGTTTATTCTATCTACCAAGCTTCATCCCGATTCCTACACTCCAAGTGTTTTTCCAAGATTTCCCCCTCCAAATCCCCACAATGTCAAAAGATCTGGTCGGGATTTGAAATAAGAGCTCTGAGACATGAATTCCTTCTAAAAATCAAATTTCATTACGATCCGATCATCTATTCGTAAGATATAAATACTCCAATTTTCATGTTTTCATGAATTCCGGTTCCCCCCTCCAACTCCCCCGAATGTCACAGGATCTGGTCGGAATTTGAAATTAGAACTTTAAAGCACAAGATCCTTCTAAATACCAAATTTCATTAAGATCTGGTCACCCTTTCGTAAGTTACAAATACCTCAATTTTCAAAATTACCCCCCCCCCCCAATTCCACCAAAGAGAGCAGATCCGGTCCAGTTATGTCAGTCACGTATCTTAGACAGGTTTCTATTCTTCCCATCCAGTTTCATCCTGATCTCACCGCTTTAAGTATTTTCTAAGATTTCCGGTCCCCCCCAACTACCCCCCCAAATTACGCATGATCCGGTTGAGATTTAAAATAAGATATCGGAGTTACGAGGTCCTTCTAAACATGAAGTTTCATGAAGATCCGATCACTCCTTCGTAAGTTAAAAATACGTCATTTTTCTTATTTTTCAGAATTCCCCCCCCCCCGCAATTGAGCGGATCCGTTCCAATTATGTAAATTACGTATGCAAGACTTCTGCTTATTTTTCCAACCAAGTTTCATCCCAATCCCTCCAATCTAAGCGTTTCCCATCATTTTAGGTCACCCCACCCCAAACTTCCCCCAATGTCACCAGATCCGGTCAGGATTTAAAATAAGAGCTTTGAGACACAATATCCTTCTAAAAATCAAATTTCATGGAGATCCAATCACTCGTTCGTAAGTTAAAAATACCTCATTTTTTCTAGTTTTTCAGAATTAACCCCCCCCCCAACTACCCCAAAGAGAGCGGATCCGTTCTGGTTATGTCAATCATGTATCTAGGACTCGTTTTTTTTTCCACCAAGTTTCATCCCGATCCCTCCACTCTAAGTGTTTTCCAATTTTTAGGTTTCTCCCTCCCAACTCCCCCCCCCCAAATATCACCAGATCGTGTCGGGTTTAAAATAAGAGCTCTGAGCCACGATATCTTTCTAATTATCAAATTTCATTGAAATCCGATCACCCGTTCGTAAGTTAAAAATACCTATTTTTTTTTCAGAAATACCCCCCCCCCCCAACTACCCAAAAGAGAGCGGATCCCTTCCGTTTATGTCAATCATCTATCTAGGACTTGTGTTTATTTTTCCCACCATGTTTCATCCCGATCCCTCCACTCTAAGTGTTTTCCAAGTTTTAGGTTTCCCCCTCCCAACTCCCCGCCCCCATCACCAGACCCGGTCGGGATTTAAAATAAGAGCTCTAAGACACGATATCCTTCTAAACATCAAATTTCATTGAGATCCGATCACCCGTTCGTAAGTTGAAAATACCTCATTTTTCTAATTTTTAAGACTTACTCCCCCCCCAACTACCCCAAAGAGAGCAAATCAGTTCCGATTATGTCAATCATGTATCTGGGACTTGCGCTTATTTTTTCCATCAAGTTTCATCCCGATCCCTCTACTCTAAGTGTTTTCCAAGATTTTAGGTTTCCCCCCTCCAACTCCCCCCAATGTCATCAGACCCAATCGGGATTTAAAATAAGAGCTCTGAGACACAATATCATTCCAAACATCAAATTTCATTAAGATCCAATCACCCGCTCATATGTTAAAAATACTTCATTTTTTCTATTTTTCCGAATTAACCGACCCCTACTCCCCCCCCCAGATGGTCAAATCGGGAAAACAACTATTTCGAATTTAATCTGGTCCGGTCCCTGATACGCTTGCCAAATTTCATCGTCCTAGCTTACCTGGAAGTGCCTAAAGTAGCAAAACCGGGACTTTAGGTTTTCCCCCTCCAACTCCCCCCAATGTCATCAGATCCGGTCGGGATTTAAAATAAGAGCTCTGAGACACAATATCATTCCAAATATCAAATTTCATTAAGATCCAATCACCCGCTGATAAGTTAAAAATACTTCATTTTTTCTATTTTTTGCGAATTAACTGGGCCCCCACTCCCCCCCCCAGATGGTCAAATCGGGGAAAACGACTATTTCTAATTTAATCTTGTCCGGTCCCTGATACGCTTGCCAAATTTCATCGTCCTAGCTTACCTGGAAGTGCCTAAAGTAGCAAAACCGGGACCGACAGACCGACAGAATTGGCGACTGCTATATGTCACTTGGTTAATACCAAGTGCCATAACAACAAATAAACACGCACCCGTGATCGGTCTTTGGGCCAAAAAGGCGATTTTCCCATTTTTGTAGATAGGAGATTGAAACTTCTACAGTGAGGTCCTCTGATACGGTGAATTTGATGGTGTGATTTTCGTTAAGATTCTATGACTTTCAGGGTGTGTTTTTCCCTATTTTCCAAAATAGGGCAAATTTTCTCAGGATCCCATCTTATGATGAGTAAGACTAAATTGGATGAAACTTTTATATTTAAAATCAGGATAAAAATCTAATTCTTTTGATATATGTATTAGTATCAAAATTCCATTTTTCAGTCTTTCGTTTACTAATGAGCTGGGTCGCTCCCTACAACAGTTCATTACCACGAACTGTTTTACTACATCTGGTAGACTAAAATAGAATAAATAAGATTTAAGAGATGAAATTAGTCATCAAATTGTTTTGATATTAAATTAAAAAAAAAATTCAACTGAAGGTAAGGAGCAACATTAAAATTTAAAACAAACAGAAATTATTATGTAAATGAGAGGGTTCACCCCCTCGTCAATACCTTACTCCTTACGCTAGAGTTCGAATTATGTTTTAATTCTTTAAGAATGACCCCTGAACCACAAAGACCGTTTAATTAGAATAACAAACTTAGATGAAGAATAACATAGACGTATAACAGACAAGTAGCCTACCATATATATATATATATATATATATATATATATATATATATATATATATATATATATATATATATATATATATATATATATATATATATATATATATATATATATATATATATATATACTAGCTGTTGGGGTGGCGCTTCGCGCCACCCCAACACCTAGTTGGTGGGGGCGCTTCGCGCCCCCCCAAGCCCCCCCGCGCGCGTAAGTCGTTACGCGCCATATTAGTTACGCGCCATTGTAGTTGTGTCCCTATGTCCCACCTGTGAATATAGATAGATATATATATATATATATATATATATATATATATATATATATATATATATATATATATATATATATATATATATATATATATATATATATATATATATATATATGTTTTTAACTACGTAAAACTTGCGAATATACAACATTCTTTGCTGTCCCATTGTCTGTGCATGTAAATAGATTGTCAGGTATACCGACTCTTGAACATGCAACATATAATGGTCCATGGGAAAACAATCCGTATTAAGATCTATACCTCATGATTCTAATGATTGCCCTTGAGCTTTGTTGATGGTGATTGCTAATCGACCATTCCCTGTCCCGGTCGTCATTTATATCCCCCTGTGCCCCCCGGCGTCCCCGTTGTAGTTGTGTCCCTGTGTCCCGGTCGTCATTTATATTCCCTGTGTCCCGGTCGTCATTTGTATCCCGGTGTCCCGGTCTGTATATACATTCGTTTTTTAGTTTTGTTTTTCTCCTTTATTTTTTTCCTTTTTTTTGTTTTTTAGTTTATTTAGTTTATTTAGATTTTTAGATTTTTTAGTTTTTTTATTAGTTTTTAGTTTTTTTTTCTTTTTAGTTTTTTTGTAGTTTTTACCTTCTTTTTAGTTTTGTTAGTTTTTTTTTTTACTTATGTCCTGGTCGTCATTTATACTCCCTGTGTCCCGGTGCTTTGTTGATTGCTAATCGAACATTCCTTTTGTCCTGGTCGCTTTCTCTTTGAGTGTCGTCATTTATTTTTTTCTTTTTTAGTTCTTTTAGTTTTTACCTTTTTTAGTTTTTTTTAGTTTTTTAGATGAAATTTTTTTTTAGTTTTTTCCTTTTTTTCTTTTTAGTTTTTTATTGGTTTTTACCTTTATTTTAGCTTATTTTTCAGTTTTTTCCTTTTTTTTAGTTTTTTTTTTAGTTTTTTACCTTTTTTAGTTTTTTTAGTTTTTTAGCTTTTTTATTTTTTTTATTAGTTTTTAGTTTTTTTTGTAGTTTTTGCCTTTTTTTTAGTTTTTTCAGTTTTTTTTTAGTTTTTAGTTTTTTACCTTTTTTAGCCTAACCAGGATTTGAACCTGGGACCTTCATTCTCCGTTCTGACACCCTCTCTCACCGAGTGACTACTCCAGCATGTTCATTTTGGTGTTTTAAATGGTATATTATTAACCAAATTAATGTGTTTTACAATATACTAAGCATCGTCATAACAAAAATGACGACAACTAATTTCATGACGTCAGCCGACACAGAAACATGACGTCACCTGATCCACAGACAGACAACTTATTTTTATATATATATATATATATATATATATATATATATATATATATATATATATATATATATATATATATGGTACTTGTCTGTTATAGCGCCTTTGTTATTCTTCATCTAAGTAAAACCTGTTTCTCTTACTAATTCTAATGAAATATCACAAAATATAATGAAAATATAATATTTAAGATACAAATTTAGGCTACAGATTTGCACATTAGGGGTGGGCAGGAGAAAGTATAGCAGGTCCGTATGCAAAATGTATTAGGCACAATTATCCTTGTACTTTGTCGGTAGAGTTAGAGTTATTAGTAGTAGTAGTAGTAGTACAATTATCCTGCATATTATGAAGTAATAATTCTTTTATAACTTCAGTATGTCCAAATATTTTGTCCCTCCCCCCCCCCCCTTATTTGCAAATATATAGCCCAAATTCTATAGTTCCTATCTATTCTGTCATTTCTCTTAGTCTTGTCTCATGATAAGCTAAAAGAAATATATATATATATATATATATATATATATATATATATATATATATATATATATATATATATATATATATATCTTCTATATATATAAAAATAAGTTGTCTGTCTGTCTGTGGATGGATCAGGTGACGTCACCTGAAAAAACTGGATCAGGTGACGTCAAAACTGAAAAAACTAAAAAAAGGCAAAAACTACAAAAAAAACTAAAAACTAATAAAAAAAATAAAAAAGCTAAAAAACTAAAAAAACTAAAAAAAGGCAAAAACTACAAAAAAAACTAAAAACTAATAAAAAAGCTAAAAAACTAAAAAAACTAAAAAAAGGCAAAAACTACAAAAAAAAACTAAAAACTAATAAAAAAAAATAAAAAAGCTAAAAAACTAAAAAAACTAAAAAAACTAAAAAAAGGTAAAAAACTAAAAAAACTAAAAACTAAAAAAAACTAAAAAATAAGGAAAAAACTGAAAAATAAGCTAAAATAAAGGTAAAAACCAATAAAAAACTAAAAAAACTGAAAAAACTAAAAAAAGGCAAAAACTACAAAAAAAACAAAAAACTAATAAAAAAAGTAAAAAAGCTAAAAAACTAAAAAAACTAAAAAAACTAAAAAAAGGTAAAAAACTAATAAAAATAAAAAATAAAAAAACTAAAAAAAAGGAAAAAACTGAAAAATAAGCTAAAATAAAGGTAAAAACCAATAAAAAACTAAAAAGAAAAAAAGAAAAAACTAAAAAAAATTTTCATCTAAAAAACTAAAAAAAACTAAAAAAGGTAAAAACTAAAAGAACTAAAAAAGAAAAAAATAAATGACGACACTCAAAGAGAAAGCGACCAGGACAAAAGGAATGTTCGATTAGCAATCAACAAAGCACCGGGACACAGGGAGTATAAATGACGACCAGGACATAAGTAAAAAAAAAAACTATCTATATATATATAAAAATAAGTTGTCTGTGGATCTGTGGATCGTGGATCAGGTGACGTCACCTGAAAAAACTGGATCAGGTGACGTCAAAACTGAAAAAACTAAAAAAAGGCAAAACTACAAAAAAAACTAAAAACTAATAAAAAAATAAAAAAGCTAAAAAACTAAAAAAACTAAAAAAAGGCAAAAACTACAAAAAAAACTAAAAACTAATAAAAAAGCTAAAAAACTAAAAAAACTAAAAAAAAGGCAAAAACTACAAAAAAAACTAAAAACTAATAAAAAAATAAAAAAGCTAAAAAACTAAAAAAACTAAAAAAACTAAAAAAAGGTAAAAAACTAAAAAAACTGAAAACTAAAAAAAAAACTAAAAAAAAGGAAAAAACTGAAAAATAAGCTAAAATAAAGGTAAAAACCAATAAAAAACTAAAAAAAAAACTGAAAAAACTAAAAAAAGGCAAAAACTACAAAAAAACTAAAAACTAATAAAAAAAGTAAAAAAGCTAAAAAACTAAAAAAACTAAAAAAACTAAAAAAACTAAAAAAAGGTAAAAAACTAAAAAAAAAAAATAAAAAAAAAATAAAAAAAAGGAAAAAACTGAAAAATAAGCTAACATAAAGGTAAAAACCAATAAATAACTAAAAAGAAAAAAAGGAAAAAACTAAAAAAAATTTTCATCTAAAAAACTAAAAAAACTAAAAAAGGTAAAAACTAAAAGAACTAAAAAAGAAAAAAATAAATGACGACACTCAAAGAGAAAGCGACCAGGACAAAAGGAATGTTCGATTAGCAATCAACAAAGCACCGGGACACAGGGAGTATAAATGACGACCAGGACATAAGTAAAAAAAAAAAATTAACAAAACTAAAAAGAAGGTAAAAACTACAAAAAAACTAAAAAGAAAAAAAACTAAAAACTAATAAAAAACTAAAAAATCTAAAAATCTAAATAAACTAAAAAAGAAAAAAAAAGGAAAAAAATAAAGGAGAAAAACAAAACTAAAAAACGAATGTATATACAGACCGATACACCGGGATACAAATGACGACCGGGACACAGGGAATATAAATGACGACCGGGACACAGGGACACAACTACAACGGGGACACCGGGGGAAACAGGGGGATATAAATGACGACCGGGACAAAAAAACTAAAAAGAAAAAAAAACTAAAAACTAATAAAAAAACTAAAAAATCTAAAAATCTAAATAAGCTAAAAAAGAAAAAAAAAGGAAAAAAATAAAGGAGAAAAACAAAACTAAAAAACGAATGTATATACAGACCGGGACACCGGGATACAAATGACGACCGGGACACAGGGAATATAAATGACGACCGGGACACAGGGACACAACTACAACGGGGACACCGGGGGAAACAGGGGGATGTAAATGACGACCGGGACACCGGGACAGGGAATGGTCGATTAGCAATCACCATCAACAAAGCTCAAGGGCAATCATTAGAATCATGAGGTATAGATCTGAATACAGATTGTTTTCCCATGGACCATTATATGTTGCATGTTCAAGAGTCGGTAAACCTGACAATCTATTTATATGCAAAGACAATGGGACAGCAAAGAATGTTGTATATTCGCAAGTTTTACGTAGTTAAAACCATATATATATATATATATATATATATATATATATATATATATATATATATATATATATATATATATATATATATATATATATATATTTTATATATATATATATATATCTATCTATATTCACAGGTGGGACATAGGGACACAACAACAATGGCGCGTAACTATTATGGCGCGTAACGACTTACGCGCGCGGGGGGGCTTGGGGGGGGGCGCGAAGCGCCCCCACCAACTAGGTGTTGGGGTGGCGCGAAGCGCCACCCCAACAGCTAGTATATATATATATATATATATATATATATATATATATATATATATATATATATATATATATATATATATATATATATATATATATATATATATATATATATATATATATATATATATATATATAGTATCCAGGGAGAATTAATAGTAATCTATAAAATATAACTCACGTTTATTGACCAGTGTCAAATCATCGCCACATTTTATCAACTCACTAACTACGGACATGAATTTCTTCAAACGAACTTGAAATACAAACTAAAAATGATATGTGCACTTAAGAGATTTACAAATGTATGGTAGGGCATACTAACCAATCAGAAAATGGAACCACAAACTAAGTTTAAATTATTCATAAATTAAGAATCAATGGGTCAGGATTCAGGTAGCCAGTGCAATGAATCGTACAAAATATTAATACGAAGCCAAATTATTTTCTCCTGCAAAATCAGTATATTTCAATTGCCATTGAAACTGGGCTAACCTCTACGAGGAAATTTAAAGCGTGATTAAAATTGACTTACAGGTACATACATAAATAATTACCTTAATTCGCACTTCGGAGCGATAAGGTCCAATGAATCTGTGTTGCTCCGTGAAAAAAAGGAAATATAAGAGCAAAAAGAAAATTTATCGGATAATGAGAGGAACGGACCCGATAGTCAATAGATTACTATAATCTGTTGTAACATCCCTACTTGACTATCACATGTGAGTCAGTATTTTCTTTTTTTCACTTAGGCACAAGTCTTCAAGATCTGCTTCAATTTTCAATTGGGGGTGAACAAAATAAAAAAACATGAAAAAGTTGTTTATATGCATTTTGTCTATAGTTTTACATGGCCAGACAAGGTTTCGGGGGGGGGGGGGGAGAATAAACCCAGTACCTCCTCCCTGATTACGACCTTGTACGAAGAACTTATAAGTTGAAGCTATTTTCTGTTATAAAAATTTTAAGACTAATAAACGGTTAGCAATTACACGTTAACATATCAGACAGAAATATCAAAATCAATGACAGATATATCCATGAGGCTGTCCATAATAACTAACTGACCACAAGAGGTAGTGATACTCCTGATCGGGCTTGGGTGAGGTACAAAAGAGTATTTCCAGGCTGCAGCCTTTCCTCGAGTTCACAGGGAGGCGCTTAGACACAATGCAAGCTTATTTCCAGGACAAATGATTGTATTTTGGATGGCTTACACTTTCACAAAAAAGGAAAAAGAAGCGCTGAAAAATATAGAGCCACCTTTGTTAATATAAAATGAAAAAAAAAATAACTATGCTGAACAAAATGGCTATCTCAAAATTTTGATTCGTTGGCGTTGGGTAAAAATTGAGTGTATTTTTTTTGAGGCTCAAAAAATTAAGCCTAGATGCCCTCTAATTTCTTCGGTCACAGAAAAAAGGCACTAAAACTTTTAGTTTTCATTAGAATGAGCCCTCTCGTGACATTCTAGCACCACTGGGTCGATACGACCACCCCTGGGAGACAAAAAAGAAAACAAATTAACGCGCATCCGTGATTGGTCTTCTGGCAAAAAATACGAAATTCCACATTTTTGTATATAGGAGCTTGAAACTTCTACAGTAGGGTTCTTCGATACGCTGAATGCGTTGGTGTGACTTTCGTTAAGATTCTATGACTTTTGGGGGGCGTTTCTCCCTTTCCAAAAAAAGACAGATTTTATAATGTTCGTAACTTGTGAAGGGTAAAATCGAATTTGATTAAACTTATATATTTAAAATCATCATAAAATTATGATTCTTTTGATCCATGTACTAGTATCAAAATTCTGTTTTTTAGGGTTTCGGTTACTATTGAGCCGGGTCGCTCTTTTCTACAGTTCGTTACCACGAACTGATTGATTTTACCACAGTTCACCCTCCTCAAAACTAAGTCAAAGAATCTCCTCAGGCAAAAATTGCCCCAAAAGTGTATCTTTTCTTGTTTTAAACGATGTTTGTCACAATAATGTTAAGCGACCCATGATTAGAAGGGGATTAGAGGGTAAGTTGGAGGAGGGTTACAAGTTTTCTGGCCTGGACAAAACCAAACAACACACAGATAACATAAAAAGTTGGTTTCCATTTATAATACTTATCGGATGAAGGCTGTTGTTGAATATAATGCATGGAGCTAGCTGGTAAGCTGTTTGATGGCTGTTGGTTAATGTAGCCATGCGAAATAAAAGATTTTCGTTTGATATAAATTCTTTCGATTTATATGGGGGCACTGGTGGCCTACCAATCTCAAATAATGGCCAAGATGTGTACTTTCAGTAGTAGACCACTTTCGAGGATTTACGTTTGCTAAAGCTTTGAAGGACCGAAGTGCCTCTACCACAAGTAAGGCACTCGCTAAACCATTTTTGAACTACGGAATTCTCAATACAGCGTCATCAGATAATGGAAAAATTTTGTTTCGAAGGCTACAGAGGATCTAATGCAATTTCTCCAGATACCAAACTTAGTGACTTCTCCATTTCATCCAGAAGCAACTGGGAAGATCAAAAATAGACACAAGTTGTATTCAAATGTTTTAGGAATATATATTAAAAACAAGAGGAAGGACTGGGACGACTATTTGCCATTTTTAGCCAACGTAATAAATACGGCCTTTTCGGAGACTATACAAGAAACCTCATTATAGAAACTCATTATATAATGTTCGGCCCTGACTTCAAAATACCATACATTGAAATAATAAATTTGAGACAATTCAATAATGATTCATGTTATTATAAGCAGGATATCATCAATCGGATGAGACAAGTATGCAAAATGGCAAGACAAGAACTGGAAAAAAAAGACTAGAACGTGAAGCTCAGCAAAAATCAAACATAAAGGGTGATATAAAGTCCAAATTCAAAGCCGGCAGAAAAAGACTCAAATAGGTATTCCGAACCTTATAGGATTATAAAAGCTTATGACAGTAATGTAACATACAATATTTTGAACCCCAAAATCGATAAACTTGCAAAGCTCTAATAAGTAGAATAAAAAAGGCCAGGTTTACTGACATATGGGTAGGCTATCTGAACCAAAAATAAGTGAGTCATCAATGGAAGAAAATGAGCCACCTAGGTCAAGAATAAGAGTTTAAACCATTTAACCTCAAGTTAGGGTACTTTGAAAATCAAAGTGATGAAGACAATTCTGAGGAATTTATAACTGAAAAATTTAGTTATCTCATGAAATAAACCTCAAATTAAAGAAAGAAATAAAACAAAGGATTCTTCCTCTAAATTCTGAAGAAGATGTTTTTACTCTTCCCCCAAAGTTTAATTATTCCCTGAAAGAAACTCTAGCCCCTCCCCCCATCCATCTATACGTTTTCCAGATGATAATATGATCCCCATAGAAAGACCTTTATTACTATATTACGAATTGAATTAGGCAATAGAAACTCCAACTCAGCAACAAACAACGTCATTGTCATCCAACCCTAAAACAGTGAGCCTGCGTGAATCCATGGACCAAATAAATTATTCAATAAAAACCCCGGAAAGTATATTTTTAGTGAACCCCCCCCCCCAAAAAAAATTATAAAAAGAACTTTACCGAGGTATTTCACTTTCTAAGGCAAAGCTTAAAGACTGGGTTTATTGGAAGGATTAGTTAATACAAAAATTACACCCCCCCCCAGAAGATTATGTGTTCAAAGAATGGAAGCAGACAAAAAAAAAAAAAAACGGTTTTACTCCTCCCAAAGATCTCAAGAATTCTTTAGTTCACCAGGAATAAAAAATCACAGAAATGACACCTCAAACAGACCTTCCACCTCTAATCAAAATGAAAAACTTTTTGAAAATCGGACTAGTTCTAGGCCTAAATCTCTGATATCACAAGAAAATATCTCGGAAATGTCGTATTCGACTTCCTTGGAATCCAAGTCGGAGGACAAAATGAGACCAAAACACTCCGAAGAGAAATCAAAACAACCCTCAATAGCAATACAGGGAAAACAAGCGAATTTGAAGGGGCGAAAATTCTTCGATAAATAATAAAAAAATTCAACCTAATTTCACTAGCAAAACCTAGTAATTGAGTAACAAATATATGAGCCAACACTTAAAGAGGTAGTTTCGGGGAAGAAATTTCTATTTAGTATCGAACTTTAGAGACTCGAAGTATGGCGAACGACAAAGAAACCTAGCGCAAGGAGGCGCTGGTGAAAAAGAAGCTCAACTTCGACGTAGGGTTACCTTACCTGCCAAATTACAAATAAACATACTATACATTAATATAACCATGACTCTTATTTGTCATTTAGGCAATAATTGATCTTAAAAAATAAACTAGTAAGACCATAGCCAATCGAAACTACCTTTCATTTCAGAAAGATGGTCAAGGCGCTCATTGGCACGGAATTCATAGTAATTCGATTCGCCAAGGAAAAAGTTTCCTTCTAAAATTTTTCTTTCGTAAGAAAATTTTTCCCCCAATTATCATTCTTCTATGAGTTATAAATGTTTCGCACTATCAGGAAAAAGGAATAAGAAAATCAATAAAATTGAGATGCAAAATTGATAATAAACTACTTTAATTATTTACTCTGCGTATTTGGAAAAAATCAGGAAAAGACTTCAGCTCTTCATTAAACCGTAGGAAATGTAATCAAACATAATATAAAAATGCAGGGTTATTGGTAATTGTAAAAGTCTAATTAGAAACTACTATGTGAGCAAAACAAGCGGAAGGTCCTCAGGGCAAAACATTCTTGACTCCCCTAAGAATATCCAATTCCCTCGCCAGTTGAGCTCTTCACCAGTGACGATGCTGGATTTCTTTTCTAAGTTACACAGGATTCATTTACTGACATAATATTGAAGTAGTTCTTGACGTATAAATGCAAACGTTGCGTCGAAATGATTGGGGTAGTAGGTATGGGACCCATTTTCTTTCAACTTGTTTACATTGCCATAATTATAAATTGACATAAACCACTTAAATTGTAAAAAAAAAGGCGATAGGTCTATGGAAATGCAATATTTACTGCTCAAGGTGAATTAAACCAAAATCAAACAGTTCGTGGCAATGAACTTTAATTAAGGAGCAATCCGGCTCAATAGTAGCCGAAACTGTAAAAAATAGAATTTGAATAGACGCATCAAAAGAAACAAATTTTTATGCTGATTTTAAATATATAAGTTTCATCAAGTTTAATCATTCTCATCAAAAGTTACATGCCTGAGAAAATTCGCTTTATTCTCAAAAAGGGGGAAACACATCCTAAAAGTCATGAAATCATGATGAAAATTACACCACCAGATTCAGCGTATCAGAAAACCATGTGTGTAGAGGTTTCAAGCTCCTATCTGCAAAAATGTGGAATTTTGCATATTTGTCTGAAAAAAGATCACAGATGCGTGTTTGTTTGGTTTGATTTTGTACTTTTCCCCCAGGGGCTATTGTATCAACCCAGTAGTCCTAAAATGTTGCGAGAAGGCTCATTCTAGTGGAAATTAAAAGATCTTGGGCCCTTTTTAAGTAGCCAAAATTGGAGGGCAACTAGGCCTCCTCCAATGCTAATTTTTCCCCAAGGTCTCCGGATTAAAATTTTTAGACAGCCATTTTGTTTAGCATGGTCGAAAAATCCAGAAACTGTGTCTTTGAGAACGACTTAATCCTCCAAAGTCCCCAGGGGGGGGGGGGGGGCTGCAAGTTATGAACTTTCCCCATTGTTTACATATAGTAATGAATGAAAAAATCCTGTTTTTTTCTGGTGGTGTCGTTTATGGGGAGAGGTTTACGTGGGAGGTTCTTTCCATGGAGGAATTCTTCATGGGGGAAGAGAATTTGCCACGAAGGAGGCGTCGGATTTTCCAGTATTATTTAAAAAACGATCAGAAATTAAATAAAAAACGAGTTTTTTCAAGTGAAAGTAAGGAGCAGCATTAAAAGTTAAAACAAACATAAATTATTATGTATACGACGGAGTTTGCCCTTTCGTCAATACCTCGCCCTTTAAGCTAAAGTTTCTTAGTACTTTTAAAAAAACTAATTATTCTAATTAAACGACCTTTTTGATTCAGGGGACATTCTTAAAGAATTGGAACAAAATTTGAACTTTAGCGTAAACAGTGAGACATTGGCGAGGGGAGAACCCCCTCATATACGTAATCATTTCTGTTCTTTTTAAGTTTTAGTGTTCCTCCTTATTTTTAGTTGAAAAAATTGTTTTTTCTATCTAATTAAAGTCAAGCGCAATTCAGGAACTCGTGTGCAAAATTGCAGCCAGAACTCTAATAGGCAAAAACTGAACCGAAAAAGGATATAGACATATATAAAAGTAGTTGACTTATTTTTACTGCTATTATTAACCGCGCTGGGGATATTTGTAATTAGATAAAATTTCTAGACAACTTCTTCATTTAGACAATCAGATAAGAGACAATCAGATAAACGTTATTAAAGTCACTAGAAGAAGAGTAATTGTTTTTCATGTTCTCAAAAAATTAACGCTAAATTAAGGAATAAACTATATAAACACGGATGATTTTTCGGAGAACAGATTTTGAGACTATTCATAGGAACGGTTAGCTTCTAAACTGACGTGTATGAAGATAGCAGTAGACCAGAGTAAATATATGCTCATGTGCCGATCCAGGACTGAAAGTTCTGTTTACTGTTTACACCAGTCACGTCAAAAATTAAGAATATCAACTCCTAATTTTTATAGAGCTAAAGTATCAAAAACAAATTATTTTTAATCCAAAGTTGAATTTCATAAAATTTTTGGTCGTCATACATGCTTATGATATAAAGTCTCTTTATCACCACAATCACAAGTGGAACAATAATTTTTGTCAATTCTACATAAAAATGAACTTAATTTACAGAAACCAGCAACAGCTTGTGCCAGTCTATAATTAGGAGAAGTTTTTGCAATGTGAAGAGACCACTATGATCAGTAAAAAACTGGAGGGTCCAGGCCTTAACAGCTTGGCAGAACAGTTCATACCTTCTCATATATAGGTTTATGCGTAAAGCTTTCCGAATTTCATTTATAGTATTAGAAGAAGAAAGGGAATTACGGAATACATAATTTGCTTGCGAGTCAGTGTAATATGTATGTTCATTTATTTTATGGCTTTTTAAATTATTCAGGGGTGGCCAAGAATCAGGCCTTCCTCTCATTAAATATCTGGTGAGAGTTAACTCTTTGGTTCTAAAGTCAATAGGAAGGCATCCTGCTAAAGCCGTTATTGTCTCAGTTTTAGCGAATAAAAAAGCTTTGGAACTCAAAACCATTGAAATTTTCTGGACAAATACTTACTTTTTTACAATTTTCCTTTTATTCAGCGCTGACAACTATACAGATATTGCATATAAAATGGTGGAGTCAATAGCAGCTTTATATAACTTTCTTAGGCAAATGGTTTAAGACCCCAAGTGGTTCTGGCGGAACGTAGCAATTTTATTGAATATTGTCTGGGGACAATAAAATTTTATTTACTTTTGACACGGTCATTCCAAAGTTCCCGTTCAAAATTAAGCCCAAGCATGTTACTTTACTGCTAATTGGTATTCTATTGACTCAAAAACTGAAGATGATAGCTTTGCATTTATTAACGTCAAATTTTAATTATTTTTTTCTGACCATTTTTCTAACAGTGTAAAATATTTTTTAACTGTATGGTATAAGAAATTCGCATCTTTAGAAGATATTTTTACACAGATATCATCAGCATACCCTTGTATTGTACAGCCTGTTGGCAACTCCGAACGAAGCAAATCATCCAAATTAATAGGACATAAAAACGGAGTGAGTATGCTTCCTTGTGGGGACACTTTTTTTTTTTTTTTTTTTTTTTTTTTTTTTTTTTTTTTTTTTACAACTGCATTAACAATATTATCTAAGCCGGGAGCTTTCAGTGGTTAAAGAGAGTTAATAGCATCGTGTAATGAATCAACTGTTATTGGTAACGATGCATTTCGGATATTCTCACATGCATATTCAACTTGACCTCGAATCTGGCAAGTTTCCTTTGAGCGGTCAACAGGGGTAAACCATCAGTTGACGAACACCTCACCAGCGTCCTGGTATGATTTGCGTACGTACCGTTATCTTTTGCAATGAATAAGGGATGCTAGGGAGGAGTGGTTATAACATATTTTATGCATTGTACTCCAGGGGTCTAAGCTATCTTTATTGTTATAAAAATAAATTCCAATCTTCAAGTTTTGACTTTTTAATTTCATTCGAATACAGTCTCTTTTCAAACAGTTTGTGGTAACGAACTTTAGTAAGGAGCGACCTGGCTCAATAGTAACCGAAACTAAAAAACGAAATTATGATACCAGTAGTTACATAAAAAGTAACATTTTAATGCTGATTTAAAATATATAAGTTTCATCAAGTTTAGTCTTACCCATCAAAAGTTACAAGCCTGAGAAAATTTGCCTTATTTTAGAAAATAGGGGAAAACACCCCCTAAAAGCAATACAATCTTAACGAAAATCACACCATCAGATTCAGCATATCAGAGAACCCTATTGTAGATGTTTCAAGCTCATATCTACAAAAATATGGAATTTCGCATTTTTTGCCAGAAGACAGGTCACGGATGCGTGTTTATTTGTTATTTGTTTTTTTCCCAGGGGTGATCGTATCGACTCAGTGGTCCTAGAATGTCGCGAGAGGGCTCATTTCAACGGAAATCAAAAGTTCTAGTGTCCTTTTTAAGTGACTAAAAAATGGGAGGACACTTAGGCCCACTCCCACGCTCATTTTTTCTCAAAGTCACCGGATCAAAGTTCTGAGATAGCCATTATATTCATCATAGTCAAAAAACCTAATAACTATGTCTTTGGGGACGACTTGCTTCCCCACAGTCCCCGTGGGAGGGGCTGCAAGTTATAAGCTTTAACCGTTGTTTACATATACTAATGGGTATTGGGAAGTGTACAGACATTTTCAGGGAGACTTTTTCGCGTTAAGGGGGGGGGGGTTGGTCAGGGGAGGGGCTTACGTGGGAGTATCTCTCTATGGAGGAATTTATAATGAAGGAAGATAATTTCCATGAAGGGGCCCTAGGATTTTCTAGCATTATTTAAAAAAAAACAATGAGATAATAAATGACAAAAATTTTTTTTCAGCTGGAAGTAAGGAGCAGCATTAAAACCTAAAACGAACAAAAACTATTACGTATATAATGGGGTTCGTCTCCTCCACATTACCTCACTCTTTACGCTAAAGTGTTTTTAGTATTTTCAACTATTTACTCTACGACCTTTGTGATTCAGGGGTCATTCTTAAAGAATTGGGACAAAATTCAAATTTTAATGTAAAGAGCGAGGTATTGACGAGGGGGTGAATTTCCTCATGTTCGTTACGTAAATTGATTCGTAAGTTACGTATATTTTTTACTAATGAAAGCGTTCGTAAAAAATTAAGTTCTAGTTGCTTTTTAAAGTAATCAAAAAATTGGAGGGCAACTAGGCTTCCTCCCCCGCTCCTTTTTTCTCAAAAAATTCCAATTAAAACTATATGAAAGCCATTTAGCCAAAAAAAATTAATATGCAAATTTCGTTTAATCATTTATGTGCGGAGAGCCAAAATCAAAACATGCATTAATTCAAAACGTTCAGAAATTAAACACTTTCCAATGATAAATATCACGGGACAAACAATTATCGACAGCAGCAACGTTCGAACTCGTGTTTTTCATTCTTGTATGTGCTGCCTCTGTTGGATCATTTACGACAACTAGTGACCTGCTTGCAAAAAATAATTCCAGTTCCGCCACTTTTCCGTCCGTGATATTATTAGAAAGCCAAAGAGGACTTTAATGCAGAGGCATTTCTTACTGTCTCAATCGGATACAGACATAAAGATGGATTTTCGTAAGAAGGAGGAGAATAAGGTGACACAACTGTAAAGGTGTTTTTACGAGTATAAATGGAGAGAACAACACATTCATTTGTTGAGACACCAAAATGTAGATCGGCTTTCAGCATATTTTCAACAAAAATTGCAGCGCTATAAAATCTTTTTGAAGGATCAAATTTAGAAAAAAACCTGTAATTTGATGGCACAGAGGAGACTTATATTTTTATTTACATATGGGCCTTGTTGAATCATCTCAAAGTTCTTTATATAATTCTAATAAAGCTACATTCGAACATTGTAAATTAATCTGAAGAAATGATAAACTATTGACACATGATGAGGACGGCTTGGTATCAGCCTCAAGACATTTTAATTTCTTTGGTAGATAGACTTCTATCTTTTTGCATACATGGTTAATTTGAACTTTGTTAAATTTCCTGTTTCGATAATAAAGTATTTTATTTTCCGTTAGCTGGTTAAGAGTAATTTGTATTGATTTATGTGGACTTACCGATATCTTCCCGTGTTATATATTCAGGTATTTGCATGATCTGACAAGATGCAAATGTTAGGTCAATTAAGCTCGAGCATTCATATATGTTAATGCATCTACTGGGGTTACTAAAGGTAAATCTAGTAAATCATAGATAAAATTTGAAATATCCTGTCCTGACCTATTTCGACTACCAATTTATTGCCACAAAAAAAAGAATTGCCGTTAAAATTCCCACATATGATCTTAAATCCCTCCGAATTCTGGTATAGATAGATAGATAAGTGTATTTCAAAAGCCCAAGGGCCATATAGGCTACACACAAAAATACAAATAAATAACAAGCAAGCAAGGAAAGTAAACAACAGTACAAAAATACCGCCTTTCAGGACCAACTATTATCTTTTTCGTCGAACATTTTTTGCCTGTTCTGGATTGAAAGGCAATTCGCCCTAAGCTGAATCCTCCACCATTTGAATTGGTAACAGTTGGGTTGGATCACCATGTCTCCTGTAAACACACTATCGTAGGGTTTTCATTACTTAACATCTTCTTGGATCTAAATAATTTTGACTTTTTCAAGTTGTTGCAGTTTGATTGCCAAAATTTCATTTTTCTGTTTCTGGTGACACTACTATCTTGGTTATTCTGACTAGTCCCTTGATTCATTTCGGGTTGTTTGTTAAAATTCTGAATCCTCCACCATTTGAATTGGTAACAGTTGGGTTGGATCACCATGTCTCCTGTAAACACACTATCGTAGGGTTTTCATTACTTAACATCTTCTTGGATCTAAATAATTTTGACTTTTTCAAGTTGTTGCAGTTTGATTGCCAAAATTTCATTTTTCTGTTTCTGGTGACACTACTATCTTGGTTACTCTGACTAGTCCCTTGATTCATTTCCGGTTGTTTGTTAAAATTCTTCTTCTATTTCAGATCCTGTTTCGTCAAAACTAATTATTCCGGGGAACACTTTTTTCTGCAGCTCTTTTAATTTCTTTAATCTTCAAATTTCTCTTTAAGTTGGGCTTTGATACAATTTTTGTTGTAGGTATAAGGAGTTTTAATATTTTATGGATTTATATTGTTGCATATATTTCTGGGTGAGCCCTTTCTGGAAGTAAATTTTCTAATGGATTTCTGTTTTCAACTGCCGTCGGTTTTTCTTTCAGTTTGATTATTAATGAGACGATCTCCATACTTTCTGCCTGTTTTAGCACTGAAATTGAGGAGCTTGTTGACGCTGTTTGATGCCTTTTGCTATCAGGCCGCCTTTCTAAAGAGCTGTCACTAGTTTCACCTTTTTCGATATTTATATGGTTTCGTTCACTTTAACTTTTCTTTTTCATCCCAGCACCTTTTTTAGGGCATGTCATTTTGGAGTTTCCCAACGCCGGACTTTTAAGTTTATTTGAATATACAAATAACTGTCAATTTTTGTTTCCCTTCACTTCGATGTTGTCACTATGAAACAGTGCTTTTCTGAAAATCAGTAACGACTCCAAAAAAGTCGGGAGATTATCGGGAGGTTTTTTTAAGTCGAGGAAAAAATCAGGAGGTTTTAAACAGCTGTTTTGTCTCACATGCCAGTTGTATTGGTGGTAAAAATGTCAGTAATAGAGAGACAGAACAAAGTAGAATTGAAAATATGTTTTAGAGTCTTAAGTCCGGTCTTCACCTCCGGTCTTCATCTGTTTTTTATTCCCACAAAGTTACATCCCGATCTCTCCAGTCTAAGCTGGTCACGTAGCTTCCCCCCCCCCCCAAATAGTTGTCGGATCCGGTCCGGACATGAAAAAGATCACCAGAGACATGTCCTCTGTTCAATTATTAAATTTCACTCGAATCTGATCACCCGCCAAATTTACGCATGACTCAATATTGCGGATTCCCCCTTCCTCCACTCCCCCTACGACTATCGGACCGAGTAAATTTTTATTTACAAGTCAGTTTGATCGGGTCCCTGATACGCCGATCCCACCATTCTAACCGTTTTTCGAGATTTCCGGTCTCCCCAAAACAGAACAAAATAACACACTTTGAAGAGCAAAATAATACACTTTTAATACACTTTGAACACTGTGACATAAAATTTAGACATATCGGCACTTTGAAAACAGATTTGGTATGGCTGGCTTTGGCCTACATCTTAAAATCCATCCTCCTATCCACCTATATTGTGAAGCAGGGCAAAATAACACTAGACAGTAACGCCAAGACAGTAGTAACAAAAAGTAACACAAGACAGTAGGCGCTATGAGTATGGCCCGTTTGCAAAGCAAGGAAAGCATAGTTCTTGACCCTACTCCCTAGTGTTATTTTGCTCTATTGTGACTTGTGAAGCCGATTTCGCCGACACTCGAAATCGTTATTTTGATATAGGCTAGGCTAGTAGTCTGGCGAATACCGGATATCTATAAGACCCGTAAGAATAGTGTATTCGAATTTGTACTATAGAATCCTTGAACTGGCAACAGGTTAAGAATTGGTTTCAAGTTAAAACATGTTATTTTGGTAAAGAAACAGATCATAGAAGCAGAAAAGCCGCCTACCCCCTAGGACAGGTCAGTAGCCTACTTCTTGGGTTGCCCACGTGCAGGGATGTATAATTGTCCAGTTCCAGTAAACCTGGTACTTACCCTAAAAAAAATCCTGTCACGTAAGGTAAGCCATGTCCTTATTATACACAAATTATCCAATGGAAATGAACTATCTGAGTTGACTGATCAGATCAGACGAAGTTATGAACTGAGAATCAAATCAAACAACCCTTTTTCGAACACAACAATGGTCTCTCACGAGACAAGCTGCCGACTAGGTCATTAATTAGGGTCCGCAGTTGACTTCAGCGAATCAAACGCGGCCGGCGGCTTGGAAATCCCCCTTTTACGGGCAACAAAGACATATTTTGCATTCTGCCAGGCAATCAAGAAAGATCAGAAACTTCAAGTTGGACAGAGCTCAATTCAACGGAAATCGGGAGGAAATTTTGGTCGGGAGATTTTCCAAAAAGTCGGGAGATCTCCCGATAAATCGGGAGGAGTGGAAGCACTGCTATGAAAGACAAAAAGAAACTGACCAGGCAACAAGGTCAGAAAATTTTCATGGAATTGGATCCTAAGCCGCTGGACGCATTATTTCAACACGTCTTAAGATTTGAAAAATGACAGAAGAATTGAAAGACTCAATCTCTACATTCTTAAGAACAACCAAAGGGATATAATCTAGTAAAGACATGAATATTTAAAAAAGAACAGATCACAAGCAAAACAAATTAATATCAGACAATTCTATTCTCAAATCTGGGCAAATAATAGAAGAAATCAATTGCGATAAAATAAAGGCTGATGAAAAACTAGTAAATGAAAACATAACCATTAAAAGAAGAAGAAGAGCAAATCCAAAAACCTAAACTAAAAGTACTCTATATTTAAAAAAGAACAGATCACAAGCAAAACAAATTAATATCAGACAATTCTATGCTCAAATCTGGGCAACTAATAGAAGAAATCAATTGCGATAAAATAAAGGCTGATGAAAAACTAGTAAATGAAAACATAACCATTAAAAGAAGAAGAAGAGCAAATCCAAAAACCTAAACTAAAAGTACTCTAAAGCAACAAATAACGAAAAAAATAGACAATGCATCTAAAATTTCACCAGAATCAACGTACCTAATTGTATACAGACCGAGACAAGAAGCACTTATTTTATTGTAAAAACACTGTGATTAATTATTATTGTGATTAATAATGGTCGGAACATAAATTTCTGTTTTCACTCCCGGAATAGAGCCAAGATCTTTCCGCGTTGTTTGGCTATGGTAGCGTCGGAGGTTAACGCCTAGTCTAAAGATGTTTGTTAAAATCCTATATGTAAGATACGACTCCGTGCAACTGGTGTCTATATAGGTTGTGACTACGATACTAAATACATCTGGGACATTACGAACAACAGATGTGCAGCTAACTGAACTACTTTTGCCTCTGGTAACATGAAAACCTGAGGTATCCTTCATACTCAGAAAACCCGCTTTTGATTGGTTGACCAGAAAAGGGGGGTCCTAAAGCCGGTTTAGTAGCTATTCACTTCCGGATAGCAAAGATTTTATCTTAAACATAACTTCTAGATCTCATATCATATTGGTAACCCTGAATTTTCAAGGATTTTGAGCATTTCTTATTCAACTTACCCAACACAAATTGTTACTGACCCCGAAAATATGAGTAATTGTTACTAGGCCCTGACAATAAATAACTACAGCATAGGTGTTTGGTCCACGACCCCTCTTGAATGGTTCCTACTATTCAAGCACTCCTGTTTCATTTAATTATAAATAGGGCTAGAATCCATCTATATCAGCTTGTTGGTACTAGAAGCAGGGGGAGATTAAAAACGGGTATTCTTAATGTTTTTAAAACATCTTTTACAGAGCTGACCCGCTCTACCAACTTCCGAAAATGAAGAAAACGCAGGCAGATGTTAAAATTCCAACCAAAAACAAATAAAGTAATTTAATATGTCAAATCTAAAACGAATAGATGTTGCTAGACGTCATTGAAACTGATGAATGAATAAAACTAACACAACCAAAAATGAATAATCAAGTTTGAGTGGAATACACATTTTCAAAAATGAAAGGGGGAATACTAAACTCTAAAATCCTATAGTTACATTTTGAATAAAACCAATTACTCAAGAATGTTTTATTTATGCATTAGGGCTCTGCGAAGGGACTTAGCAATGTAAACTTGGCCCCCCCCCAAAAAAAAACTACTTACTTTTAAGACAACATTTTTGCGTAGGGCCTCACCCTTTTTCCACATTATGCTCTTGACACTAAACTTTGACTATTTGTTCTAGCTATTCAAGAATGACTCTTCAAACAAAAGGGCCGTTATTAGAATAATAAGTACTTTAAAAGTTCTAAAAAGGCATTATTTTATGTTATTTGGACTATTTTGAATAAAACTGTTATGTCATGATTTCAATCAGATGTGTTTGGTAGACAGAGGAGTTGTTGGAGATGGGAGGGGGGAAGCTTAATGTCTTCCGTCACTTTTGGCCGTTCAAAAAAAACTAAAACTTCATATTTCCAACGAAATGAGCCTCTTCTAAAGTTGAACAACCATCCCTTCCATAAAAACCTTAAATGCCTTGCGGCATAACTTACAACATATTGGTGGCTGGTATCAACCCTAAAAGCCTTGTTAAATGATCTTTAGACTATTTTGAGTAAAATGGATATCTCGAAATTTCTATTGGATGTATTTCAAGCAAACCTGACATGTGGGGGGGGGGGATAGCTGCTGTATGATCACTTTGACTCTGGAAAAGGATACTAGAACTGATGAGTTTTTTTTTTGGGGGGGGAGCTGGTTGCTCTGAAATCACATTTGACTCTTGAAAAAGACACTATAACTGCCAATTTCAAATCAAATGAGCCAAATCTGAAGTTTATATGACCACCCTTTCCATAAGAACCTTATATACCCACAGGGCATGATTTACAATCCCATCCCAGGAGCATTGAGGGTTGTCTCAACCCTAGAGGTAGAACACACGTTGCTTTTTTTGGAACCAATTGGGTAAATCGTTGTCACTTCGCAAGAAACGTCGTCAATTTGAGCTTGAAATATTGCAAAATTTGGAAAAACAGCGCCAAATTTCATCTTGATAATAAAAAAAGAGAATCTTAATCATTTCCTTCTCTTCAGCATGAAAACCAAAAGGCCTGAATAATAACAACAAATTTTTAATAATAAAAGAATCAATGTTTAAGTAAAATTTGTTGATGAAATAAATATTGAAAATATTTATTTTCATTATAAATTTATAATGAATATTATAATATAAATTTTGATACCAATAGTTACATCAAAAGAATTGAATTTTAATGCTGATTTCAAATATATAAGTTTCATCAAGATTAGTCTTACCCATAGAAAGTTACGAGCCTGAGAAAATTTGCTTCATTTTTGAAAATAGGGGGAAATACCCCCTAAAAGTCATACAATCTTAACGAAAATCACACCATTAGATTTAGCGTATCAGAGAACATTATTGTAGAAGTTTCAGGCTCTTATCAACAAAAATGTGGAATTTCGCATTTTTTGCCAGAAGACAAATCACGGATGCGTGTTTATTTTTTTTTTTTCCCAGGGGTGATCGTATCGACTCACTGGTCCTACAATGTCACAAAAGGGCTCATTCTACCGGATATTAAAAGTTCTAGTGCCCTTTTTAAGTGACCAAAAAAATTGGAGGGCACCTAGGCCCCCTCCCACGCTCATCTTTCCCCCAGAGTCACCGGATCAAAATTCTGAGATAGCCATTTTATTCACCATAGTCAAAAAACCTATTAAATACGTCTTTGGAGACGACTTAATCCTCCCAGTTCCCGTGGGAGGAGCTACAAGTTACAAACTTTGACCTGTGTTTACATATAGTAATGGTTACTGGGAAGTGTACAGACGTTTTCGGGGGGATTTTTTTTGGTTGGGGGGGGGGAGTTGAGGGGGAGTTACGTGGAAGGATCTTTCCATGGAGGAACTTCTCATGGGGGAAGAGACTTTCAATGGAGGGGGGGCAGGATTTTCAAGCATTATTTAAGAAAACAATGAAAAACTAAATAAGAAAAGTTTTTTTTCTACTGAAAGTGAGGAGCAGCATTAAAACTGAAAACGAACAGAAATTATTACGCATATGAGGTGTTTACCTCCTCGTAATACCTCGCTCTTTACGCTAAAGTATTTTTTAGTAATTTCAACTATTTATTCTACGGCCTTTGTGATTCAGGGGTCATTCTTAAGGAATTGGGAGAAAATTTACGCTTTGGTGTAGAGAGCGAGGTATCGAAGAGGGGTGAGCCCCCCCCCCCATATACGCAATAAAGACATACGAATGTAGAAGTTCGCTACGTAAGTTAAGTCGTAAGTTACGTATATTTTTTACTTATGAAAACGTTCGTAAAAAAAAAAAGTTATAGTTGCCTTTTTAAGTAATCAAAAAATTGGAGGGCAACTAGGCCTCCTCCATCGCTCCTTTTTTCTCAAAATCTTCCGATTAAAACTATGAAAAAGCCATTTAGCCAAAAAAAAATTAATAAGTAAATTTCGTTTTAATTATTTATGTGCGGAGAGCCAAGATCAAAACATGCATTTGTTAGTATAATGAGTCTTCTCAATTCAGGTAAGGATAAAACCCTAGTTACTCGTCTAAGACGGGTGTATCAAATACCATTTAGTTGTGGAAATTATTACATTGGTCGAACCCACCAAAATTTAGGAACAAGATTAGAGGAGTACAAAGAAAGTATTGAAAAAGCATTGAAATCTAAAAGTAGCTCCATATGTTTCGATTCAGATTTAAGTAATCATATTTTAAAAATCTAAACCTTTATGTTCTATTTGATGAAACAATTATAATTAGCAATGACCTATGAATCAAACAGTGTCCACGAGGCAATCGAAATCAAACGAAATTTAAATAATAATACGTCCCTAAATAGAGACTTGGGTCAATACACACTCAACCTTATGTACACAAAATTAATTATAGAAAACAATCTAATTCAAAATAAAACAAAAATAGGAACCAATAAATACAAGCCCAATCCCAAACGAACTACAAGATTAGCTGCAGAGAAAGCTAATATCGCAAAAAGAAATTATTCCAATTTTTAATAATACAGTTAGTGAATGAACCTTTTTAGCTTATAAAATGTTAGCTCTTCCCACGCAGTCTTGGCTGAACTTTTTTTTAAGAAGTAATGATGCCTAGGCTATGTCAAAAAATGGATTTTTAACCGAGAAATTTTATTGTAAGTGTGTTATTGTTTGTTATTTTGTTTGCTGAATATGGCCCTTAGATATAGGGCCGAAATATTCAAGTAGGTTTTGTTCGTTCACTGTCTTAGGAAAAAAGTCCTCATTATTCTTTCTTCTGTATTTTTATTATGGAAAGGCGTCATTATTTACTGCCACACTGATTCATTTACAATTTTTAAAGGATAATTTGAAATAAATCAATAGACATGACTTGCATGTAAATTGTCAAACGAGCATATCCTAGGAATTAATTTTGGTATTAAGTTTGAGCTTTTAGAAAATTCTTAAAGGAGGTGAACATCTGACCAAAAGATGTGTGCACACTGCTACTAATACTACTATCACTGCTATATTTACTGCTGCCACAACTACTACTACTTCTGTTGCAATTGCTTCTAAGGGTAAGAGCAATGAGGTGAATTTTGTTTGAAGCATTATGCAAGTTATAAACAGGACACATCAGAAATGTTACAGCAAGGCCTTATTGTATTAAGGCATAATTTCCAGGACTTGACGAGATGGATGTTTAACTGACTAAAAGGCAATATGTAAATACAACTGCTACTACTAGTATTATCGATATAATACCAACACTAATACTGAGAGTACTATTACAAATATGCCTAAGGGTAAAAAGTAAGATTTTCAAGGAGTTCTGAGCAGGGAGCAAAACTGAATCATATCACGCCGTCTGTATGCAGACTACAAAACAGCAATATACAGCAATATACATAAAAAACAGCAAAACAGCAATACAAAGAAACCAATAACTTAGGTGCAGTATAGTCTCAAAATTTGAAACTAACAGGGCTTGTTGTGAGGAATGCTGAGCTAACCAAAAGAAAACAAAACTCATTGAAAAACGTGTATGACAGCATCAATAGCATGGACCACATCATTGAAGGCAACGAGATCGGTTTGAATGACATTGGCACCATTAACAGTAACACCATCTGTAATGAAATAAACCGTATAGGTTTCTGCCATTCCTTAGGCAGAAACCTTACACATGTATGTAACTAACATACATGTGTATGTTAGTGGGATGAAGTTAACGAAACTCAGAAAATTAAAAATTGAGTCTGTAATCTGATTAATATACTTGGTCTCCACTGCTCTGTAAAGACAACGAATAAATATTTGGTATCATAAAAAAGTCAGAATTGTGATCTCAGTCGAGTCTAGCAAGGGCAACTACTATTGGGCTTATTTAAAATTTGCGTTTTATTTTATTATTTTCAGTTCCTATCAATTATAATAACTGCATTAGCTGAAACCTGGTGAAAACCAAACCTTAGACCACAGTAAATGAAATTTGGAAATATGCTTTCAAAGGAACTGCCTAGAGAAAAAATTACCAACTAACACAAACTTAGAAAACACAACATTGCTCCAGATTAAACTAAATAATTACCGAGAATTAATGTACGAAAACAAATTTTAGGGAAATTTGAAAAAGTGGTCAACACCCCTAAAATATGAAAACTAATCTAAAAAATAACACCACATTGAAACTGCCCTCATTTGACACCCTTGACAGGGGTTTAGAGTCCCTTGGAAAAAAACACTATTTTTGCATGAATAATGCTAATATATCTTTAGTTGCCTCTCTCCTCTCCCCGGGCCAACATTTAGAATGTTCATAAAAATTCTTAAATTGTAAAGGAATGGAAGTAAATTGTTAATAGAAAGACGAATAATGGCTCATATAAGCTATCTTAACTTCCACAGACTTTTGTAAATCGATATAGGTAGGGTTACGTTTAAATAATAATTGAAAATCGCCACTTTTTGGAGCAGATTCCGAAATTGGAGGGAGGGGTTTTAAGAACTAGTTAGTCCAACGTTGAAAAAACGTAATTAAGCAATTACTGCAATGAATGTAAGTTTCGTTTGATATACAAGGTAGTAGGACGGTGTCATCTAGCGGGGCGGTGCCATGAGGTGGTGCCAAATAAGGTGAAAATCAAAAACCTAATCAGTCAAAGCCAAGTGGAACTAAGACCTACTGTCTTCTTAATTAAAGGTAGAGTGTTGAGAAAATCGTTTTGTTACAGTGTTAGAAAGAAACTAAGATGCTGCAAGTGGTTTTAGACCAGTTTATTCAGCTTTAGGTTAAGCATGATATTAAATATGTCGCCCTTGTGTACCGTTTCTGGGCTGGAAAATTTATTAAATTTATCAGTTCTTTTAGAACCACCTTCAAGCAACCCGCTATGCGCCGGCCAGGGGCGTCATTTGGATGAAAGAGCAAGGGAATCAGTTGACCCCCAATAATGTGGAAAGAAAAACTATTATATAGCTCAGGCCCCTTGACTGTCCAGATACGGGCCCCTCTTGCCCCTTCAATAAAAATGCTGGAAATTTGTCCCTGGTGCCAGCAATGGCTCTTGAGGATCCTTATCCTTAGGTCAAAAATACAGAAGATTATCGGCAGCATCTTTGTTTGTGTTGATTATACAATATACGGGTATGTTGCATATGCTGAGAAGTGACAGTTTATCACTGTCTTATGCTTTAATTTTGCCTTTTATTTCATCCAGAACAGTTTTTTTCTTTTTTTTTAAGGCGAAACTTAGAAGTGCCTTAATTGTCTAAAAATAGAAGTAAATAATCTTCAAGCATAGTCATTTTTGCCACTTCTGTAGTTATTGAAATCGCATCGAATATTAAAAACCCTGAATAATTTTTTTTATTTAATCTACTGTTATTACTAACCGTTATAATAATCAATGACCATTAATTAAGTAACAAAATGATGAAAAATCATTGAAAACGTTTGTTACAATTTATGCTTAACAGTTAAAACTAAGATTTGATGTTCAGGAATGACGCGCACTTATGAGTTTTTTCAGTATTGTCCATTCTAGGACCATTCTCAAGATTTTGACTCGGGTATGAAGGAAGGGGTCCAGCTATATTGCAGACTAATAGATTCTATTTAGCCAACTCCATGACTGACGAGTTCGTACTTGCATGTAATTTTTAATATTTTGGGTTAAAGCCAGGGGAGTGGGTCACCTTTTTACTACTAGTAGTAGCAATAGCAATTTATTATAAGAAAAAAACAGTGACAAAATCAACCGGTAGCACACCAAAACAGTAAAACAGTTTGAAAGGCACCCAAAACAATACGTGTACATAAAAATCAGGGTATAAAAATCACACAATCCAGCTGCAGGTATTATATTAATTGACCTGACCGAATCCCAGTTCCTTATTCCACAAACTGATCTAATGGCATTATTCTGTAGTACACGTATTGGGCGAAGTATTGTGGGAAAATACCAAGCCCTACAGACAAACAGTATAAAATACATGGATGTATCAGAGAAAAATACGATAACCGTAAACATATGAAGGAACAAAATGTTTTAATTTACGGATAATCCCTAAATTCCATGATAATATTTTACTTATAGCTTTTACATGGTCTTAAATGATAAATTTTCGTCCATAATATTCATATACTCTTGAAATATCAGAATAATTAAATTAAATAAATTCAAATTAAATAAATAAAATATGTTTATAACAAACATGATTGGATTTTATATAATTATGTACTACGACTGCTGAGGACCTAATATTGTCAAGCTTCAAGCATTTTCTTATTACCTTCCTGAAAAAATGTTCTTTAACTTTCAAAAATCACGTAAAAATGCATAGCTTACAGATCCATAGATATTGGTGCGAACAGTTGATCCTTGAAGGATAGTAACTGTGACATCGTTGACAAATGTACCGAGAGTGATGTTGCCAGGTGTCATGGTGCGGTCCAAGAAAGTTGTTAGGAGTTCAGGATCGGCCATAAGACTGTCAATCAAGGCCTGGTCAAATGCAGCATCCTCAGGTGAGAAAATTGTGTAAACATATGAAATTTTAAATTCCTATAAAACAAAACTGTGGGATATATGATACGTAACTTGTGATAAATGTTACGGGAAGGGGAGGCTGGGTAAATTGTTTGAATGAGCAAAAACCCTCCCATTATTTCAAATTTTAAGGAAATAAAAAAATTTAATTCAATAAGATCTCGTGTGCTGGGGTAAATCGAGTAGCCCTTTCTTAGAAAATTTGTCTGCCTTTGTCACCAAGGAATCCATGTTGTAACACTTTATGGTTAAGTCCTGTGCGTTTAAGATGAAATCGGGAAAGGATGAGTTGAAGTATTTTATAGCAATAATGGGAAAGAGTTTACCACTTGGAATAAAAAGAAAAGTTTTAGGTAGGAAGTAAGAGCAGAATGATCCTTACGTTTTTCCCATGTGTAGAGAAAGGGATGAGAATGCAGGTCAGGTTATGTTCGACTTTCAAGAATAGAGGAATTTACTAAGCTTAGTGTATGGACAGTGCAGATTTCATGAAAGAGTACTGGTAAGTATAATGCGTGCTGAGTATCTTGTAAGTGCTCAAAGGTTAGAACTGGTTCTCAGGCTAGAAATGGAACACATAAATATATATATTTTTTAATTTGCTTGATTTTGTTTTGCAGCGTTAATTAATTAGAATTGAATTTTTTGATCTTTTAGAGCAATAAAAATTATTATTATTATTATGGTTGTCACTTTTATGTGCAAACAATAAAAAAAAAATTAACTATAGTTTTCTATTGGTGCCAATCCTCAAAGGTGGTAATTCTTTAGTCACCTTATGATTTGGCTAAATGTGCTGCACGGTTTCCCTGTAGGAAAGAAAAGATGAAGACAAAGATGATCAACTTCTTTTTCTTGATGATCAAAACTGATGTTCAAAAGATGATCAAAACTGATGTTTCGTTTCCAAATTAAGCGAGTTTCTATTTTGTATGAAGCAAGTAATAATGCACATTGGTTTTTCCTGTTCGTGTTTAGCGATTTTCTTTGATTGATTTTAGTACTCTTGTGGAGTGGTAACCTTTGGGATAGATGTAGTCAAGATAATAACTTGGGTTTGTGCTGTATTCGGCTCAAGAAACTATGTCTCCAATAAGTTGGCAGTAGCACTAGCAGTAAAACAATTTTATAAATGGCTGGATTTAAAAGTGATTTTATATCCTCCCCTCCCCTCAAGCCCATTCCGCACATCAAAGTTTAAGTTTTACAGATCAATGCTTTTATATAAAGAACTCAATTAGTATGTTTTTCTTTAAGCATAATTCTTAAAATAGACTATTGTCTCCAAAATAAGAGGGGACCTTTCACCATCTCAGCACCCACACTGCAGGCTTTGAAAATAATATACCCAAAGATGTACAAGTTTTTCATGCTGAAGGGAGTTAAGGGGTTAAATCCATGTCACTCTGAACATTTATTTGGGTTCATCTGAAGCAACTCCAATAGAAAATTTTAAAATGTGAGTCTTAAGCCCTTTTAAGGCTCTATGCCCCCTCCTTCCAATAATAATATCAGTTGACCAGCATCCGTATAGATGGTGTGCAACTAGGCCAGATACAATGGTCGATTTGTCAAACAGTTCGTGGTAACGAACTGCAGTAAGGAGCGACCCGGCTCAATAGTAACCTAAACTCTAAAAAATGGAATTTTGATACCAATAGTTACATCAAAAGAATTGCATTTTAATGCTGATTTTAAATATATAAGTTTCATCAAGTTTAGTCTTATCCATAAAAAGTTATGAGCCTGAGAAAAAGTTTCCTTATTTTAGAAAATAGGGGGAAACCCCCTAAAAGTCACACAATCTTAACAAAAATCACACCATCAGATTCACCGTATCAGAAAACCCTAATGTAGAAGTTTCAAGCTCCTATCTACAAAAGTCTGAAATTTTGCATTATTTTGCCAGAAGACAGATCACGAATGCGTGTTTATTTTTTTTTGTTTTTTTTTGTAATTTTTTTTCCCAGGGGTGATCGTATCGACTCAGTGGTCCTAGAATGTCGCGATAGGGCTAATTCTAACGTAAATTAAAAGTTCTAGTGCCCTTTTTAAGTTACCAAAACAATTGGCACCTAGGCCCCCTCCCGCGCTCATTTTCCCCCCAAAGTCACCGGATCAAAGTTCTGAGATAACCATTTTATTCACAATAGTCAAAAAACCTACTAACTATGTCTTTCGGGCCGACTTACCCCCCCAGAGTCCCCGTGGGAGGGGCTGCAAGTTACAAACTTTCGACTAGTGTTTACATATAGTAATGGTTATTGGGAAGTGTACAGACGTTTTCACAAAGACTTTTTTGGTTGGGGGGGGGGAGAAGTTGAAGGGGAGTTACTTGGGAGGATCTTTCCATGGAGAAAGTTGTCACGGGGGAAGAGAATTTCAATGAAAGGGGCGCAGGATTTTCTAGCATTATTAAAAAAAAGTAATGAAAAATAAATATTGAAAGTTTCTTCAACTGAAAATAAGGAGCAAAATTAAAACTTTACGAACAGAAATTATTACGCATATGAGGGGTTTACCTCCTCGTAATACCTCGCTCTTTACGCTAAAGTACTTTTAGTAATTTCAACTGTTTATTCTACGGCTTTTGTGATTTCAGGGGTCATTCTTAAGGAATTGGGACAAAATTTAAACTTTAGTGTAAAGAGCAATGTATTGAAGAAGGGGTGAATCCCCTCATATACTTAATAAAAACATACGAATAAAGAAGTTCGCTACGTAAGTCAATTCGTAAGTTATGTATATTTTTTAATAATGAAAACGTTCGTAAAAAATTAAAAGTTCTAGTTGCATTTTTAAGTAATGAAAAATTTGAGGGCAACTTAGCCTCCTCTCCCGCTACTTTTTTCTTAAAATCTACCGATTAAAACTATGAGAAAGCCATTTAGCCAAAAAAAATTTATATACAAATTTAGTTTTAATTATTTATGTGTTGAGAGTCAAAATCAAAACATGTATTAATTCAAAAATGTTCAGAAATTAAAGAAAAAAAAAACAAGTTTTTTTTAACTGAAACTAAGGAGCGACATTAAAACTTAAAATGAACAGAAATTCTTCTGTATAGTAAAGGGGTTGTCTCCTCCTCAACACCTCGATCTTTACGCTAAAGTTATTTTTATGGTTTTAAAAAGTAGAGTTGTGACAAAGAGTCAAACTTTAGCGTAAAGAGTGAGTTGCTGAGGAGGGGACAACCCTTTACTATACGGAATAATTTCTTTTCGTTTTAAGTTTTAATGTCGCTCCTTAGGCAATAAGAATCCTGGACCTTTTTTTAACACACCCTAGGAAGACAAAAGAATTATCTGAAACTAAAACAACATTTTTATTTCTTGATATTCTTCATTTGCAGCAAATTTTTCACCTTAATATAAGCATATGGTTTTTAGAAATCCTACGTAGGGATAATTTTTCACTAATATGAAACTCTTAGTTGAAAATAAACATAGCATTTTCTCAAGAGCAAGGAATAAGTTTCTTTTTCCTTTTATTAAAAATGAGATATCAAGACTAAGTTTAAGATATCAACTTCCTGAGATTGCCAATAAATATAAACTACTTGATTTAATAAGTGAGTCACCATCACTCTATACATATAAAAAGAAATTGAAAGAGATAGTTCTTTCTGCTTATAGTAGTGGGAATTGAATGTAAAGTGATTTATTTATAATTTAGTTTATAAGTCCCATCCGTGTCCACACGAGTCGTTTTTCTTCTTCTTTTTTTCGCTTCTTCTTTCTCTCTCTCTTCTTCTCTATTTTTTATGTACTCTGTGTGAGTTATTGAGGTGTAATTCCTTCTTTTTTCTCTCTCTAAATTATTGAAGGAGACAAAACGAGTTGCCTCCCTGTCTCCTTTGTATAAGATTATGTATATCGTTTCTTTTTTAATAAGGCCAAGTCAAAGCCTTACTTTCAGTTTAAAAAAAACTTGTTTTTTAATATTTAATCAATATAAGGGAGTGAGGTTACTATTCCCTCCTTTAGACCCCATTTCTTACACGCAGATTAAGTATAAGGTCTAGAGCATATAGATGCAAGCCTAAGGCTACAATTTCGTATATTACAATTAAAATATTTCTTCAATAAAAGGTGAGCTATGAGGTCACAGCACATTTATTACAGCTATCCTACCATAGCATACGCATTAAGGGTTTAGCTCAAAGTTATTGCTCAGAATTTAACGCTAAATTTTGATTTTAGTTGTTTCAGAATTATGAAGTTTTTATGACAGGATCACATTTTTGTCAGTGTTTCTATGTTGAACTGTACAAATATAACAGCAAAACTAAATCGTGTGAATTGTCATGATTTTGTCCATAAGAAATTAAATATTATCAGTCTGTTCGATTGTCGATGACAACCACACCATCAAAAGAAATCTACACCTTCCTTGGCTTTTTCTTGCAATCTGGTCTTAGTTTAATTTTTGCCGATTTTCACTTTTTTTTCTTTTTTTTTTAATTAGGGAATTGGGTAACAACTTCTTGCTTATTTTCCTTTTGAGAATAGTTTGACAAACGGTTTTTAGCAGTTATTTTAAAGGTTTAAATTAGCAAAACTGTCAAACACTAATAGCAAACATAAAACTAAACTCTCAAAAATAGCAAATATTCAAATAGTGTAAGTCTGTTAGATTCACGATAACAACCACACTATCGAAAGAAATCTACACCTTCCTTGGCTTTTTGTTGCAATCTGGTCTTAGTTTAATTTTTGCCGATTTTCACTTTTTTTTTCTTTTTTTTTTTAATTAGGGAATTGGGTAACAACTTCTTGCTTATTTTCCTTTTGAGAATAGTTTGACAAACGGTTTTTAGCACTTATTTTAAAAGTTTAAATTAGCAAAACTGTCAAACACTAATAGCAAAAATAAAACATTAAACTCTCAAAAATAGCAAATATTCAAATATTGTAAGTCTGTTAGATGCACGATAACAACCACACTATCGAAAGAAATCTACACCTTCCTTGGCTTTTTGTTGCAATCTGGTCTTAGTTTAATTTTTGCCGATTTCACTTTTTTTAAATTAGGGAACTGGGTGACAACTTCTTGCTTATTTTCCTTTTGAGAATAGTTTGACAAACAGTTTTTAGCACTTATTTTAAAACTTATTTTAAAATAACAAAATTGTCAATCACTAATAGCAAAATAGAACATTAAACTGTCAAAAATAGCAAAAATTCAAACATTATAAGTCTGTTAGATTCACCATGACAACCACATTATCGAAGGAAATCTACACCTACCTTGGTTTTTTGGTGCTATCCGGTCTTAGTTTAATTTTCACCAATTTTTCACATACATTGTTTTTATACGCAAGGAACTGTTTCTATCAAAAATTGTATAAACACATTTGAAGGTCTTTTTCCATACAAACTGAATTTTTTCCTAATTTTGTAAGATATACATATTTGTGTAAATTTTCTTTTGACCAATCCAAGTAATTAGACATCGTTTTCATTGTCCTGGGTACTTTAACTAATTAAGGTAAGAACAAGAGCTAAGAGCTCATATGGCACTTGTGACGAGACAAGAAGAGCTAAGAGCCAAGAGCTCATATGGTATGAGCTCTAACAAAATCCTAAGAATCAATAGATTGATTTAAAAGGAAAATCAGAGGCTTAATGCCGGTCAGAATTTAAAATAAGAGCTCTGAGTCACGATATCCTTCTAAATATCAAAATTCATCAAGATCCGATCACACACTCGGACAGCTCCCTGACACGCCTACCAATTTTCATCGTCCTAGCACGTCCAGAAGCACCAAACTGGCCAAATTACTGAACCCCTCCCCCCAACTCCCCCAAAGAGAGCGAATCCAGTACGGCTACGTTAATCACGTATCAAGGACATTTGCTTATTCTATCCACCAAGCTTCATCCCGATTCCTCCACTCCAAGCTTTTTCCGAGATTTCCCCCTTCAACTCCCCCCAATGTCAAAAGATTTGGTTGGGATTTAAAATAAGAGCTCTGAAACATGAATTCCTTCTAAATATCAAATTTCATTAAGATCCGATCACCTATTCGTAAGATAAAAATACCCGTCATCAGAAGTCTGTATGACTAATTTCAAGGCCAGGTAATAACCTCTAAAGGGTTGTCAGGAGAGTTCAGAGCTTCTTCAGGAATAATTCAGGGTTGGGTCTTATCACCATGTCCCTTCAACCTTTTACTAAACGCCGTTGTGTCACTGATACATTTGGAACAAGACGCATACTATAGGAGGCCTGCTGATAGACAAATTTGCTTACGCTGATGACCTTGATGTGCTAGCTAGCTCTTTGCATGAACTTAAGGCAAAATAAAACAAACTATGATGCCACTAAGCTGTTTTATATGGATTTCGGTGTCTGCAAGATCAGTCATGGTGATTACGAGGCATGGACTAGACAACCCACCCATTATCACCATAGTTGGGAGACAGGTTGAAACAGTTAACCACTTCTTTTACGCTGGTAATCACTCTCCTTTAACAACTGCAACAGCTTTGATATGGAATGTTGAATTACAAGTGGTAGCTCTTGATTCCAAAGACTAGCAAACCTCTGGAAAAGTAGCCACCTGTCAAACAAGCTCAAACTACTCCTCTTTAACAGTCTTATATTTCCTATAGTCATGTATGGATGCAAAACATGGACACTGAAAACCGAATACAACAGAAAACTTCTGACTTTCGAGATAAGATACCTTCGTTGCATCAGGAGAATCAAATATATCTACCGAATCACAAATATTGAAGTACCCAAAAGGCGCAATCGACTGAAACCATTTCCGGTGCCACCAACAAACAGTAACTGTGCTTGTTTATCCATATCAAGTGGACGGAGCTAAGCCAGCTCCTGAATATCCCACTTGAAAGATCTCTGCATGGCTTTCATCTACAAGAGAGACCATGAAAGCGATTGATAGATAATTTGGATTTCTACAACGTCAAGTTAGCCTAGTAATAACGTACCTCACCTGAAAGAATAATATATCAAGCTGTTGCGCATGAGCTAGCAGGAGGAGTGGCTCAAAATCGTCAAACGAGGATGGTTGGGACCAAAGTATTCAAAGATAGTAAATATAAAAGAAAATATTTACACTATAGTTCGTATTTAATAAAATACCAATGACTCAATAGGCTTAAGATTCTTATAGTTAGGAAAGGACGACGGGACTAGTAGCCAAACTCCTGTTTCTAGTGATTTTTGTCTCTTTTCAGTTTAATTATCCAATTGGATTTTTACTGGTTTCAAAACTTAGTTATGTAGTTATAGCAGTAGGTATTATTTGTGGGTTTGATATGATTGTTCATTTAGTTTATGTCCATTTTCGATTTCATTTGTTCTTTAATAGTAATCGCCGCGTAGATTGGTGCACTGGATTTAGGGTCTAGTGTCCGAGAGGATGAGGGATCGAATCCTAGTGAATCCTCCTAATCGTGTTGAGTTGGAATTCTTATAGAAATTTATTTCCACTGGTCTTATGTTTAATATGGTCCTTTGGTTGTCTGTGAAAACTTCTTTTCTGGAATGTTATTTCGATAAACTTCTTTTCATTTTTGTTATTGATAAACATAATGAGTATTTCTCTAGTTTTCTCATTTTCCACATCTCCGGCATAAGAATTATCTGATTTAATTTTATTAGATCTAATTAGTATCTTTTAATCTATTTCAAATCTCCCTCAACATTCACTAGAAGTTTCGATACATTTCCAATAACTTTCCTGGGATGTTTTTGACCTCCCCTCTCTGACAACTAAGATGCGTGTAGTAACTTTTGATTGAGCTCAACATCCCCCTTAGCCTTCTCTGAAAATTTCAAATAAATACCGTTGACGGTTCCTGAGACATTGTACACACTATTATAACAAACTGGATGCACAGAGCATATTTTGGTTGAGTTCAACATCACCTGAGAGTATCATCTAAACACCATGAACCAGCCAATCCTCAGATATTGCACATACAAGCTTTTGGCAACCGTGATGCGCATAGTTATATTTTAATTATGTTCAACATAACCATCAACTCAGCAAGTTTCAACTTAATACCTTTGCCTATTCTTAATATATTGCAGACATACCACTTTGACAATCGCAATGCATATGATGTCTTTTTCAGGTAAACTTCCCATTCCATATTTCCTGAAATTTTCAGCTTAGTAATTACAGCTAAGCCCACTAGCAATCAGAATGCACGCTATATCCTTTAGTTCAACATCCCCCTCAACCATCTTTGAATTTTCCCTGACATCCTTTCCTAACCAATCTTGAAATATTGAAGAAATGCCGTTTCGATAAACTAGGTAAATATAGCGTTTTTTGATTTTATTTAAAATCTTTCCTAAGCCTCCTATGAAAGCTTCAACTTTATAACCTTCGCATTCTTGGAGATTTAGATCAAATATACCCCTTTTCCCAATAAATAATCTTGTATATAAACAATGGGTAATTTATATAACATACAATACCTGCTCCAGGGACTGTGTGGGTGGTCATCCCCTGTGGTTTGAACAAGATGGTCTTTCCAAATTTTCATCAGAAATCTTTGGAAGGAGGGCAGCTAAAAAGGGAATAGGAAGATGATTGATTTCACCCGACCTTTTTAACATCCTCCACAGCTTTCCGAGAAAGATTAAACTGAACACCCTCAGCCGTTTTGAAGATATTGCAGATACACCTTTTTTATAAACTGGATGCACATAGTATCTTTTGATTTAGTTTACAATACCCGTTATTGTTCTCCAAAGTTTAATTTTAGTACCCCTAGCCTTTCCAGAAACACAAGAATCAAACGTCTCCCCTTTCCTAATGACAAATCCTACATTTTAAAAAGGGCAAAGGGCAAAATCCTTGCTCCGGGGACTAGGGAGAGCAAAGCCTTCCCTGAGGCACGGCTGCTGGATTTTTTGACTGTCTTGAACAAAATTGCTTTTTCAATATTTTACCCAGCAATGAGGAAAGGAAGCATATAAAAAGGGAAATTTGGAGTGGTTACTCTCTGATAGCTCTTTAACACCCCCTGAAAATTTCAATTTAATTCCCTGAGTTGTTCTTTAAACATTCCTGAACCGCGCTTCTGACAAATGACAGACATACTGTGTGTTTTATTCTTTTCGGCATCCCCCTCAAAATCTTTGGGGGATGGGGCTATATCATCCGCATAGTCATAGCTATTTATTTAAGAATTAACGACGCTTCTTGACTACTAAGGTCCCTGCGCCGGCCCTGCAATGCATTCCTGCAGCATGATTCGATCTCTGGGTCCCGTATTACCAGGCTAAGGTCAAATCCACAGCGCCACCACAGGACCCATAGTCATAGCTATATGACCTTCAGATGATTTTGAACAAGATGACAGTTTCAAAATTTTTTTCAATTTTTTTGGACGGAGGGCAAGTAAAAACAGCATTGGAGGGTTGGATGCCCTCGCACGAATTTTTAATACATCCTTCAATATTTCCCGAAAGTTTCAACCTAATACACTCAGCATTTCTTAGAACATTGCAGATATTTCTTTTTGATAAACTAGATACACATAGTGACTTTTGATTTAGCATTACATACGCCTCAACGTTCTCTAACGTTTTAGCTTAATACCCCTTAGACTTTTTGGATCACTCTGAATCAAACATGCCCACTTCTAAAATAAGAAACCTTATATATTCATTATGGACAAATTGCATAGCTTAAAGCCCTTACCATTGAGGCTGGGGGGTGTCAACCGCAGAGGGATTTTCACTTGACTTTTCGACTATTTTGAACAAAGCAGCTACCAGAAAATCTTGATCAGATGTATTAGGGGAAAAATGGTGTTGTTGGGAGGCTGGTTGCTCTTTGATTACTTTTGACTCTTTGACTCCTTCCATAGAAACCTTATTTGTTAAGAATGGCAACTTTTACAACTTGCAGCTCTTGCCCCCAGAGGTTGGGATGGGGATCGTCAGACCCAGAGGCATAATTATTTTTACCTTTCTACTATTTTGAAAAAAAAGAACGTCTTAATATTTTGGTCAGATATACATCAGGAAATGCCGTGTAAAATGGCTACAGAAGATATAAAACCATGTCAATAAGCTTGGGAAATGGGAGAAGCGGGTTAAATTTCTGTAGCCATCTGATATTCCCAAGGATTAAAGGATGCTTTACCCTCCCCTACCAAAACAGTTAGTTCATAGCTCTTGTACTCTTCCTCAAATGGAATCAAAACATGAACAATACTTTAGGCGGGTAAAGGGGGCTAATATTTTGATTAAGTATTATTAATATACTATTAACAGAGTAGAAAGGTTGCTAATTTATCCATTTATAAAACAAAAATGGGAAAAGTTATATAAAAAAAGTTAAGTATAAGAGGCTGTTTACAAGTCTTCGCTTTGAATTATGGAACTTATAGACGTTAAACTTTGCTTCCAAAGAGACGAAGAAAACTATAACGCAAACAAAAATACAAATTTGACTTTATCATACATTAAATGTATTTGTTAGCATCTTTATTAGGCAATTAAAGCCCTTAATTGTTTTAGGTTATTGCTGAGTGAGCAATCTAATTAATTAATGATAATGACAATATAGACTCAGAGCAAACAATTGAGAATGATCTATCGCAATTTGATCGGTCACGTGAAGTTTGTTGACTGTAAGCCTACTCTTTGATTCTTCTTGTCAGGAATCATCAAAGTTTCACATTCTTCCAAATTTCACAAACGGTCTTGGGTACCGAAATTGTCTTGGGTCACGGTTACGAATTCCGAACTATAGAGAATTCCATCGGCAGTCATGGTGATTAAAGCAACCAATCCTTTTAAATATGTGTCAACTATGTTAAGCCAGAATTGAATCTGGATGCCATCGTATGTCTTCAAGGTAGCAGCCAGCTAATAAGCATTGCTTAGAAAACAGTACCCAATGGTCTATGAGAGGTTTACCCGAACGATGGTAGACGATGGCGATGGATGAAGACGGGAACATCGTATTTCTACGTGCATCGTTGTCCGATAATCTCATTTGCCTGACATCAAAGAGATTTATTCTGTAAATGAAAGAAATGACCTAAAAATTCCATGAGATTCTGAGGATGAATTAAATAAAAATGAAATTTTATTCAAATCAGAGGCAACGCTATATGTGTGCCTATAGTAAAGGTCAAAAGTCTTCAATGTTTTATTTTTTTTTCCCAAGAGGCACTTGATATGGTCGCATAAACTTCGGAGGAGACTTACTCGATTGGAAAAGGAAGTTTTAGTGCCCTTTTTAAGAGTCAAAAGTACTCAGAGGGCAGCTATCCCCCCACCATCTATGGGCTTCCCGTCTAACGGGAAGCCCATGTTTTTCAAAATATTCCAAAGATTAATTAAGAAAAACTCCAGAGTCAACAGAACCTTCCAGCGCCTTCCAACTTTGCATAAAAATTTTTTTATCAAAAAAAGTAAAAACCATATTAAATTTAAGACCAACAGAAATAAGCTTTCCATGATAATATAGTTGAACAATTCAACTGCTAACTAATAAATTACAATCGTATATTTTAATAAATGAAAAAGTATAGAAATATTCATTTTCTAGGCCAATACCTTTGGTACTAAAACAAACAGAAATTAATTTTAAAGAATTCGCACAAAAAAGATGTTATTCAAAGAAACTAAAGAGCCATATGAAACTCAAAACCGGCAGGAATTCAATCATTATATAGTTTAAACTCAAAACGACCCAACATTACTATTAAAGAATAAAATAAAGCCAAAACGAACAGAAATTAAAACTAAAAATCATAGAACTAAAAAAACTAAAAATCAGCTTTGTTGATGGTGATTGCTAATCGACCATTCCCTGAGTCACCATCGTCATTTATATATCCCCCTGTGCACCCCGGCGTCCCCTTTGTAGTTATGTCCCTGTGTCCCGGTCGTCATTTATATTCCCTGTGTCCCGGTCGTCATTTGTGTCCCGGTGTTCCAGTCTGTGATTTCTCTTTGAGTGTCCCGGGCGTCATTTATATTCCTTGTGTCCCGGTGTCCCGGTCGTCATTTATATCCCCCTGTGCCCCCCGGCGTCCCCATTGTAGTTGTGTCCCTGTGTCCCGGTCGTCATTTATATTCCCTGTGTCCCGGTCGTCATTTGTATCCCGGTGTCCCGGTCTGTATATACATTCGTTTTTTATTTTTGTTTTTCTCCTTCATTTTTTTCCTTTTTTCTTTTTTTTCTTTAGTTTTTTTTTTGTTTTTTACCTTTTTTTAGTTTTTTTTAGTTTTTTAGTTTTTTAGCTTTTTTAGTTTTTTTATTAGTTTTTAGTTTTTTTTTTTAGTTTTTGCCTTTTTTTAGTTTTTTCAGTTTTTTTTAGTTTTTAGTTTTTTACCTTTTTTTAGTTTTTTTTAGTTTTTTAGCTTTTTTAGCTTTTTTTCTTTTTAGTTTTTTTTGTAGTTTTTACCTTTTTTAGTTTTTTTTCTTCTTTTGTATTAGTGTGAAATAATTCAGACGTCATATGCGGACAAACACGACGTCACTCGACAGACAGACAGACAGACATAACCCACAAACAACTTATTTTTATATATATTTATTCATATTTTTTTAGTTTTCTTTTTCTCTTTTATTTTTCAGTTTTTTCCTTTTTTTTAGTTTTTTTCTTTTTTAGTTTTTAGTTTTTTTTAGTTTTTTACCTTTTTTTAGTTTTTTTTAGTTTTTTTAGTTTTTTAGCTTTTTTAGTTTTTTTTATTAGTTTTTATTTTTTTTGTAGTTTTTGCCTTTTTTTATTTTTTTCAGTTTTTTTTTAGTTATTAGATTTTTACCTTTTTTTAGTTTTTTTTAGTTTTTTAGCTTTTTTAGTTTTTTTTTCTTTTTAGTTTTTTTTTGTAGTTTTTACCTTTTTTAGTTTTTTTCTTCTTTTGTATTAGTGTGAAATAATTCAGACGTCATATGCGGACAAACACGACGTCACACCTGATCCACAGATCCACAGATCCACAGATCTACAGACAACTTATTTTTATATAGATATATATATATATATATATATATATATATATATATATATATATATATATATATATATATATATATATATATATGTGTTACATATATATATATATGTACGTATATATATATATATATATATATATATATATATATATATATATATATATATATATATATATATATATATATATATATATATATATATATATATATATATATGTAAACATATATATATATATATCCGGCGTCCTCGTTGTTGTTGTTTCCCTGTGTCCCGGTCGTCATTTGTGTCCCGGTGTCCCAGTCTGTAATTTCTCTTTGAGTGTCCTGGTCGTCATTTACATTCCCTGTGTCCCGGTCGTCATTTGTGTCCCGGTGCTTTGTTGATGGTTATTGCTAATCGAACATTCCTTGTGTCCTGGTCGTTTTCTCTTTGAGTGTCCCTGTCGTCATTTATATTCCCTATGTCTCGGTGTCCCGGTCGTCATTTGTGTCCCGATGTCCCGCTCTGTAATTTCGTCAGTCGACAAACATGACGTCAGTCGACACACAAACATGACGTTACTCGACAGACACACAGACAACTTATTTTTATATATTTAGATAGATGTCCCGGTGTCCTGGTCGTCATTTGTGTTCCGATGTCCCGGTCTGTAATTTCGTCAGTCGACACACAAACATGACGTCACTCGACAGACACACAGACAAATTATTTATATATATATATAACGAAATTACCGGTCTGTAATTTCGTCAGTCGACAGACATGACGTCAGTCGACACACAAACATGACGTCACTCGACAGACACACAGACAACTTATTTTTATATATATAGATAGATAGATAGATGTCCAGGTGTCCCGGTCGTCGTTTGTGTTCCGATGTCCCGGTCTGTAATTTCGTCAGTCGACACACAAACATGACGTCACTCGACAGACACACAGACAAATTATTTATATATATATATATATATATATATGTATATATATATATATATATATATATATATATATATATATATATATATATATATATATATATATATATATATACTAGCTGTTGGGGTGGCGCTTCGCGCCACCCCAGAATCTAGTTGGTGGGGGCGCTTCGCGCCCCCCCCAGGCCCCCCCGCGCGCGTAAGTCGTTACGCGCCATAATAGTTACGCGCCATTGTAGTTGTGTCCCTATGTCCCACCTGTGAATATAGATATATATATATATATATATATATATATATATATATATATATATATATATATATATATATATATATATATATATATATATATATATATATATATATATATATATATATATATATATATATATATATATATATATATACATATATATATATATGGTTTTAACTACGTAAAACTTGCGAATATAAAACATTCTTTGCTGTCCCATTGTCTTTGCATATAAATAGATTGTCAGGTTTACCGACTCTTGAACATGCAACATATAATGGTCCATAGGAAAACAATCTGTATTCAGATCTATACCTCATGATTCTAATGATTGCCCTTGAGCTTTGTTGATGGTGATTGCTAATCGACCATTCCCTGTCCCGGTCGTCATTTATATCCCCCTGTTTCCCCCGGTGTCCCCGTTGTAGTTGTGTCCCTGTGTCCCGGTCGTCATTTATATTCCCTGTGTCCCGGTCGTCATTTGTATCCCGGTGTCCCGGTCTGTATATACATTCGTTTTTTAGTTTTGTTTTTCTCCTTTATTTTTTTCCTTTTTTTTTCTTTTTTAGTTTATTTAGATTTTTAGATTTTTTAGTTTTTTTATTAGTTTTTAGTTTTTTTTTCTTTTTAGTTTTTTTGTAGTTTTTACCTTCTTTTTAGTTTTGTTAGTTTTTTTTTTACTTATGTCCTGGTCGTCATTTATACTCCCTGTGTCCCGGTGCTTTGTTTTTTCCTTTTTTTTAGTTTTTTTTTATTTTTTATTTTTTTTAGTTTTTTACCTTTTTTTAGTTTTTTAGTTTTTTTAGTTTTTTAGCTTTTTTACTTTTTTTATTAGTTTTTAGTTTTTTTTGTAGTTTTTGCCTTTTTTTAGTTTTTTCAGTTTTTTTTTTAGTTTTTTATTGGTTTTTACCTTTATTTTAGCTTATTTTTCAGTTTTTTCCTTTTTTTTAGTTTTTTTTTAGTTTTTAGTTTTTTTAGTTTTTTACCTTTTTTTAGTTTTTTTAGTTTTTTAGCTTTTTTATTTTTTTTATTAGTTTTTAGTTTTTTTTGTAGTTTTTGCCTTTTTGTAGTTTTTTTAGTTTTTTAGCTTTTTTATTAGTTTTTAGTTTTTTTTGTAGTTTTTGCCTTTTTTTAGTTTTTTTAGTTTTTTAGCTTTTTTATTTTTTTTATTAGTTTTTAGTTTTTTTTGTAGTTTTTGCCTTTTTTTAGTTTTTTCAGTTTTGACGTCACCTGATCCAGTTTTTTCAGGTGACGTCACCTGATCCATCCACAGATCCACACACAGACAACTTATTTTTATATATATATATATATGTATATAAATATATATATATATATATATATATATATATATATATATATATATATATATATATATATATATATATATATATATATATATATATGGTTTTAACTACGTAAAACTTGCGAATATACAACGTTCTTTGCTGTCCCATTGTCTTTGCATATAAATAGATTGTCAGGTTTACCGACTCTTGAACATGCAACATATAATGGTCCATGGGAAAACAATCTGTATTCAGATCTATACCTCATAATTCTAATGATTGCCCTTGAGCTTTGTTGATGGTGATTGCTAATCGACCATTCCCTGTCCCGGTGTCCCGGTCGTCATTTATATCCCCCTGTTTCCCCCGGTGTCCCCGTTGTAGTTGTGTCCCTGTGTCCCGGTCGTCATTTATATTCCCTGTGTCCCGGTCGTCATTTGTATCCCGGTGTCCCGGTCTGTATATACATTCGTTTTTTAGTTTTGTTTTTCTCCTTTATTTTTTTCCTTTTTTTTTCTTTTTTAGTTTATTTAGATTTTTAGATTTTTTAGTTTTTCTATTAGTTTTTAGTTTTTTTTCTTTTTAGTTTTTTTGTAGTTTTTACCTTCTTTTTAGTTTTGTTAGTTTTTTTTTTTACTTATGTCCTGGTCGTCATTTATACTCCCTGTGTCCCGGTGCTTTGTTGATTGCTAATCGAACATTCCTTTTGTCCTGGTCGCTTTCTCTTTGAGTGTCGTCATTTATTTTTTTCTTTTTTAGTTCTTTTAGTTTTTACCTTTTTTAGTTGTTTATATGAAATTTTTTTTTTAGTTTTTTCCTTTTTTTCTTTTTAGTTTTTTATTGGTTTTTACCTTTATTTTAGCTTATTTTTCAGTTTTTTCCTTTTTTTTAGTTTTTTTTTTATTTTTTATTTTTTTTAGTTTTTTACCTTTTTTTAGTTTTTTTATTTTGTTTAGTTTTTTAGCTTTTTTACTTTTTTTATTAGTTTTTAGTTTTTTTTGTAGTTTTTGCCTTTTTTTAGTTTTTTCAGTTTTTTTTTTAGTTTTTTATTGGTTTTTACCTTTATTTTAGCTTATTTTTCAGTTTTTTCCTTTTTTTTAGTTTTTTTTAGTTTTTAGTTTTTTTTTAGTTTTTTACCTTTTTTTAGTTTTTTTAGTTTTTTTAGTTTTTTAGCTTTTTTATTTTTTTATTAGTTTTTAGTTTTTTTTTGTAGTTTTTGCCTTTTTTTAGTTTTTTTAATTGTTAGCTTTTTTATTAGTTTTTAGTTTTTTTTGTAGTTTTTGCCTTTTTTTAGTTTTTTTCTTTTTAGTTTTTTTGTAGTTTTTACCTTCTTTTTAGTTTTGTTAGTTTTTTTTTTTTACTTATGTCCTGGTCGTCATTTATACTCCCTGTGTCCCGGTGCTTTGTTGATTGCTAATCGAACATTCCTTTTGTCCTGGTCGCTTTCTCTTTGAGTGTCGTCATTTATTTTTTTATTTTTTAGTTCTTTTAGTTTTTACCTTTTTTAGTTTTTTTTAGTTTTTTAGATGAAAATTTTTTTTAGTTTTTTCCTTTTTTTTCTTTTTAGTTTTTTATTGGTTTTTACCTTTATTTTAGCTTATTTTTCAGTTTTTTCCTTTTTTTTATTTTTTTTTATTTTTTATTTTTTTTAGTTTTTTACCTTTTTTTAGTTTTTTTAGTTTTTTTAGTTTTTTAGCTTTTTTACTTTTTTTATTAGTTTTAAGTTTTTTTTGTAGTTTTTGCCTTTTTTTAGTTTTTTCAGTTTTTTTTTTAGTTTTTTATTGGTTTTTACCTTTATTTTAGCTTATTTTTCAGTTTTTTCCTTTTTTTTAGTTTTTTTTAGTTTTTAGTTTTTTTAGTTTTTTACCTTTTTTTAGTTTTTTTAGTTTTTAAGCTTTTTTATTTTTTTTATTAGTTTTTAGTTTTTTTGTAGTTTTTGCCTTTTTTTAGTTTTTTAGCTTTTTTATTAGTTTTTAGTTTTTTTTTGTAGTTTTTGCCTTTTTTTAGTTTTTTTAGTTTTTTAGCTTTTTTATTTTTTTTATTAGTTTTTAGTTTTTTTTGTAGTTTTTGCCTTTTTTTAGTTTTTTCAGTTTTGACGTCACCTGATCCAGTTTTTTCAGGTGACGTCACCTGATCCATCCACAGATCCACACACAGACAACTTATTTTTATATATATAGATATATATATATATATATATATATATATATATATATATATATATATATATATATATATATATATATATATATATATATATATATATATATATATATATATATATATATATATATATATATATATATATATATATATATATATATATATATATATATATATATATATATATATATATATATATATATATATATATATATATATATATATATATATATATATATATAAAAATAAGTTGTCTGTCTGTCTGTGGATCTGTGGATCTGTGGATCAGGTGACGTCATGTTTCGGCTGACGTCATGAAATTAGTTGCCGTCATTTTTGCTTTGAAGGTGACGTCATTCAAGTTATATAAGACATATGTTCGCGTAGAAATCTATTAAATTTAAACTTTAAAGATTGAACGAATACTTGGGCATGACAAAGAAAAACAAACTTTCCTAACCTTGCTTGCTAGAACGAGTCCAAGACCTAAGAGACCGATTGTTGACACAGATTGAACATAAGGAGGATTTTCAATGGACTGCAGTCTACTTTTTATGTCCGTTTTCGGATTTTTCGAAGATAAGACTTGAGGTGCCATTGGTGGTGGGGGTAGTGGCGGCAGTTGCAGTGGACTAATTGGTGCTCGTGGTTGAGCTGATGAAATGAGCCTCTCTTCTTTTTCCTGGAATTCCTAGAGAAAAAATAAGTGAGGGTAAATGCATATTGTTTTTTTATATGAACGGAAAAAACGATGGGCTGCTTTGCAAGTACAGGACTTCCGAAGAATAAGAGGAATGAAAAAGAAAAAATTGATACCAAGCATAAAAGAAATAAACAAATGGTAGATAAGCGTAACTTTGAAAAGCTCCGGGTGAATTTACCTCTTTTTTTCTTTACGTTTTGATAATCCAGGAAGTTGTCTGGCTTCTAACAAAGAGTTGTACAGCATCTAACCAATAAATATGGGGCAAAATCTGGTGAACAAAAAAAATAATAATTTAAAGAGCCTAAATATGTGAGCGCTAAATATCGAAAAATTAATATATCAATTTTGGCTGCGATACAACGTTGATTTTCTTTTGTTTGAAAACCTGATTTTTTTATATAAATTAAATATGATTGCGACACAATGATGGTTTTTTCTTTGTTTTTAATGAATTTTGGCTTTAAAACATTTTAGGTCTAAAAGTTTCTAGTTCAAAAATCACTTTTTGACCCAGCAAACTCCATAAGTGATTATTTCAAGCACTCAACTATAAAATCATTCCACTTCGTGTTTTAATATTAAATTGAATATTATTTGCTTCCAAACAAGGCTATGTGAGCAGACACGAATAAAGAAGTGTAAATAGTTTAGTTGTATGCCGCAAATTGTTTCAGTGATTCTCTTTTTCAGGAAAATAGTATTTTATTCAAGTCTTCCTCTTCGAAATAGCTATCGAAGAGTCAACTGTTGCAGATAATTCATTTTTTAACGATGGTTATTTCTAAAAATTTCAGTTAATGAGTATAACTGTACGAATTTCAAATTTAAAATATTGTTTATCCTGAATGAAAAAGCGTGCAATCACCTTCTTACTTGATCGAAATTCCCGGTAAGTCATTTTTCTGAACTTTTTAATTGCAAAATGACTTCCACATGGACACAAGCTTTAACCCTAGAAAACAGTAGAATCTTGTCCATCTTCAAACTCCCCACTGGCTATAAAAATATTCTCAAGTTCCGCAAAAACACTAACGATAAAACGAAAGAAAAATCATGATTTTTTTTGTTGAAACTTCAGAGAGGAGAATAATACACGTGCTAAAACTAAAAAACACTTAAACGACTTAAAACTTAAACACTCAAACGAAAATGATACACACGAAAAGGTTACAAAATTAAAGGTTTGAAAAAGGATAAACCACTCACCATAAACAACTTTTCAATATAGTCTTTTGAAACAGTTTCAATTCCTATTATTTTCATTATATCATCAAGGCGGTCCAACGTATCCAGGCCAGCATGTACATTATTTAGGTATACTTCAAGATCTTCGACCTGTTCATCAGTTAAAGTATCGATGGGGTCTGAGTTCGAATTCAGCACCTCAATGTCTGCAAGATTATCTTGTTTTATTTCACTAGGAGTAGTGATTTCTTGCTTTGCGATAGTATGGGTACTTATTCGGCGATTTTTTTTATAAGGTGTGTTTGTAGGTTCATAAGAAGTGATTGCTATTCCCTCTTTTCTGACTATACCCGTATCAGCTTTCAGTCGTCTTCGAGGATGGCCATTGAGCGTAGATATTCTCCTTTTGCTAGAATGCCTATCACGAATCGTATATTTGTAATCATGTCTAGGAGTTGATTTGCTTCTCATGCGTTGCTTATCAGAGTCAATAACTGGTGCCTCGGTTGCTTCGAGCACTGCCTGAGCAATTAAAGCATTTACAGCTGAAAATCGAGCCATGGGATGCTGCAGTGGTGCAAAATATTTCCAACTGTTTCCATCCTCCTTAACAGTCACTGGTTCAACTGGTTTCTCATTTAAATATGGTCTATTGACTAAAAAGAAAGTTACAGTAAATAGAAAAAATAGAAAGCCAATAAGAGCTAAAGGAAGAAGGTTAAGTGGCCACACACGTATGCACATCCAGTACTGACTGTCTGCTCTGTCGTTATATTTTTTACTTACACTTTTAACAGGGTTATTTATGAATCACACTTTCAACCAAGGACTGTGACAAAGAAAGCTGATTTGTAGAATTAGTTAAGTGGAAATTTAAACAACCATAATATTTAACAGAATTTAAAAAAATCGGTAATTCCGTTTCTTAAGAAAACGACCTCCACATGAAGTTATGCATTTCTTATTGCTAGCGGGTGCTAGATTTATAAAAGAGAAATGTCGGAGAAATTTCAGCAGAAAATAATCTAAGAACACTAGACATCAAGTAACTTCAGAAAGTGTTGCTTCATTGTCCGATTTGATTATTTATGTGGCAAAATTACACTTTTTTCGTGGGCCAGTTTAAAAGACATGGGAAGTCAAGCCTATATTAACAAACAGTTTTAGCAAAACCCCATGCTAACTTCTTTAGTTTCATAGCCTAAGTTATAAAAAGATCTTCTTGTAGGGTTTAACACCTGCATTAAAAAAAAAGTAATAAATCTTAAAAACTGAATTTTTCCTGATGGAAGTAAAGAGGAATTTGAAGCTTAAAACGGAAAAAAATTACTGCTTTGTAGTTTATACAACATATAGATGTAAAACTGGCCCGAATAAAATGGCTCTCGACATTTCCCTGTACTTTTAGAATTGTGATAAACTTGTGCTTTATTGAAAACTAAGCTTGCTTGAGTGTTTTTTTTCAAGAATTGTAAACTTTATAATTAAATTTATTGATTTAATAGATAGTAAATGACTAGTGAGACCAGGGCCCGACCGATATATCGGCCGGCTGATATTATCGGGCCAATGTGGGAGCCAGTTTCACTATTGGATATCACGCGAAAATATCAGATATTGGCTGATGTTTATTTTCTTTCTGCATCTCCATCCAGAAGACAAAGCCGGATTTCCTCATGTAATTTTTACTTGCCCAGTCCTTGGGGCAGAGCCATCAGCTACGTCTGACTTGGGTGCAGAGCAGGGGCCTAATTTGCTATGAGGCAGGGGAGAACTGCCCTATCCAGACCCCAATTTGCCCTCCCCCAGCCGAAATTTATCTGGTCCACCTGAAATATTCCACGCATAAGTTGCAAGGCAGTAATAGTCCTTACCCACAAAAAAAGCTCAAGAAAAGATTGTCAAAACAATCACTTCATGAGCATGACCTGCCACCAAACAAGATTATAGACAATAATTCTTCGAGAATCCAAGCAATTACAGCCTCCATCCTATGTAAAGATAAAGCAGGCTTCCGGCCTGAGCAGTGGAAAATCGACCAGGTTTCAAATGTAAAACAGATGACTGAGCGATTCATCGAGTTCAACTAAGACATAAACCAAATTTCTAGTGACTTTTGGCAGGCCTTTGATCTAATCTAGTTTGAAAAGTAATTAAGGGCCTATAAATCTTTTTGTGCATACGATTTGTTTAGAAGGAAGTGTACTTTATGCTAAATATAAAGAATTTTAGTAGTCCTTGGCCATTACGAGATAGCCAGATCCCTAAATTAAGGGCTTATGAATCTTTTTGTACCTAAGATTTGCTTAGGATGAAGTGTATTTTATGGTAGGAATAAAGATTTTTAGCAATCCTTAGCAATTACGAGATAGCCAGACCCCTAAAATAAGGGCCTATTAATCTTGTTGTACCATGGATATGTATAGAATCAAGTGTGTTCTATGATAAAAATTACATAAAAAAAACTAGTTTTTTTTAACTGAAAGTAAGGAGCGACATTAAAACTTAAAACGAACAGAAATTACTCCGTATATGAAATGGGTTGTCCCCTCCGCAATCCCTCGCTCTTTACGCTAAAGCTTTTAATTGTATTAAAAAGCAGAATTGTGGCGAAGAGTCAAACTTTAGCGTAAAGAGCGAGGGATTGCGGAGGGGACAACCCATTTCATATACGGAGTAATTTCTGTTCGTTTTAAGTTTTAATGTCGCTCCTTACTTTCAGTTAAAAAAACTAGTTTTTTTATGTAATTTCTGAACGTTTTTGAATTAATGCATGTTTGATTTTGGCTCTCCACAAATAAATTGTTAAAATGAAATTTGCATATTAATTCCTTTTTTGGCTAAATGGCTTTCTCTTAGTTTTGATCAGACGATTTTGAGAAATAAGGGATGGGAAAGGAGGCCTAGTTGCCATGCAATTTTTCGGTTACATAAAAAGGCAACTATAAATTTTTATTTTTAACGAATTTTTCTATTAGTAAAAAATATACGTAACTTAAGAATTATCTTACGTACCAAACTTTTATATTCTTTAATTTTTATTATGTATATGAGAGGGTTTGTACCCTCGTTAATACCTCGTTCTTTACACTAAATCGCAAGTTTTGTCCCAATTCTTTAAGAATGACCCCTGAATCAGAAAGGCCGTAGAATGAATAGTTGAAATTACTAAAAATACTATAGCATAAAGAGCGAGGTATTTATCTCCTCCTAAATACCTCGCTCTTTATGCTAAAGTATTTTTAGAGCCCCTCACATGCGTAATAATCTCTGTTCGTTTTAAGTTTCAATGCTACTCTTTACTTTCAATTGAAAAAAAATTTTCCATGTTTATTTTTTCATTGTTTTTTTTATAGTAATTTTAGAAAATCCTGCGCCCTTTTCATTGAATTTCTGTTCCCCCATGACACATTTCTCCATGGAAAGATCCTCCCACATAGCCCCCTTCCCTCAACCCCACCCCCAAAACCAAAAAAAAATCCCCTGAAACCGACTGTACACTTCCCAATAACCATTATTATATGTAAACACTGGTCGAAGTTTGTAAGTTGCAGCTCCGCCCCCAGGGACTTTGGGGGAGTAAGTCATTCCCAAAGACATAGTTATTATGGTTTTTGACTATGCGGGACAAAATGGCTATCTCAAAATTTTGATCTGTTGACTTTGGAGAAAAAATGAGCGTGGGAGGGGGCCTAGGTGCCCTCCAATTTTTTTGGTCACTTAAAAAGGCCACTAGAACTTTTCATTTCCGTTAGAATGAGACCTCTTGCGACATTCTAGGACCACTTGGTCGATACGATGACCCCTGGGGAAAAGAAAAAAAAAAAAAAAAAAAAAAAAAAAAAAAAAAAAACAAACAAATAAACACGCACCCGTGATTGTTCTTCTGGCAAAAAATACAAAATTCCACATTTTTGTAGATAGGAGCTTGAAACTTCTACAGTAGGGTTCTCTGATACGCTGAATCTGATGGTGTCATTTTCGTTAAGATCCTACGACTTTTAGGGGGTGTTTCACCCTATTTTCCTAAATAAGGCAAATTTTCTCAGGCTCGTAACTTTTGATGGGTAAGACTAAACTTGATGAAACTTATATATTTAAAATCAGCATTAAAATGCGATTCTTTTGATGTAGCTATTGATATCAAAATTCAATTTTTTAGAGTTTTGGTTACTATTGAGCCGGATCGCTCCTTACTACAGTTCGTTACCACGAACTGTTTGATAAGGATTTTCAGCAATCCTTACCCATTACGAGATAGGCAGCTAAATTAAGAACCTATAAATCTTTTTGTGCATACGATTTGTTTAGAAGGAAGTGTACTTTATGCTAAATATAAAGAATTTTAGTAGTCCTTGGCCATTACGAGATAGCCAGATCCCTAAATTAAGGGCTTATGAATCTTTTTGTACCTAAGATTTTCTTAGGATGAAGTGTATTTTATGGTAGGAATAAAGATTTTCCCGAATAAAAATATTATGAATAGTTTGCTGGTCCAGATTGTTAAGGCACTGTTCCATTGGGGGGGGGGGATCTCTTTCGATTCCTAAAGCGGACAATAATCTTTGGGTTATAAAGGTTCCCTGAGGAAAATTTTGGAAGAAAATGAAATATCGAAGAAAAAAATCTCTTAAAGTATTATGTATCATCCCACGTGTGCACCGTGATCACGTAGCATCATACGTGTACAATGCCACGTAACACTAATGTGTGTGCCACCAACACGTAACACCCACGTGTGTGCCACCCTCAGTTACAAACAAGGGTTCCCCCCAGGTACTGAAAAAACAAATCAAGTGAGATTACGTCGTTCTCATTTACAACCGGGGGCTCCCTACTTGGCTAGCGCGCCCCGGTGGAATTGACTGCTAGGGCTCCCGTTTGAATTGGTTTCTAGTGCTCGGTACTTTGAAGGTTCCCACTAGCGGGCCCTGGGTTTTTTTGTGGTCCTCGAAAGTTTTTTAAGTAATAAACATAGCAAACACATTCCCTTGAAGAAAATATTTCCTTATTACGTAACAAACGGGTGTATGGACCCAGTTGCATGTAATATGGTTATGAGGGAATCACCGTTTAACTTCTGTGTTATTAATGGTGAAGAAGAAAAGATCAGCGGCTATATTTGTCTTTAAAACCACAGAGGGGATACTACTCCTAAGAAAGAGGTCCTGATTTGCCTTGATACATATTGTGCTAAAATATGCCATGGCCTCCACTATGCCAAAAAACAAGCTCTCCTCATTCAACGTGTCCACAATGGAATATTTTCCTTGATGGTCCACAAGTCCAGAGCTTTTCACTTCATTTGGTCAAACAAAGTTTTGGTTTTCTATATGGAAAGAAAACTACCGGGCATCTGAATGACATACAGTTTCCGAAATTCTTGCTCAGCATCGTAGAGATCTTAGTAATAACTATTCTGCCCGTGCAAAACAAGGTCAAAATATGGTATTTAAATTCGTCTTCTCGTTAGTCCCTCCTTCTTCGCCACCGTTCTCAGCTGAAAGTCCAGTAGCTGAATGGTATGTATATTATGAGTCCAAGTTTTCTGCCGCTAATCGCCTCATATAGCAATCTTATGAAGTAGCACTGAATCAATTTCTGGATGCTCAGCCTGATGAAGATTTTGTGTTCAGTACCCGTTTTATTGAAGATGTCATCCAAAAATTAAAATAGAAACGTTCGCCTAGTATTGATCAATTCAGTGCGATTCATATGAAACACGGGGGAAAACTTCTTACGGCTCAACTGGTGCCGATGATTTTCATGAAGAGTATCGTTCCTTCTTCTTTTTGCATTGAATATCTGACTCCAATCTCTAAGAAAGAGAAACCTGAATTCCAGTCTACATCTTTCCGCCCTACTACTGTAGCTACATCCCTTTGCAAGCTCTTTGAGCTACTATTTATTAGGGAACTTGAAAAAATCGGCAACAACCCCTCCACACCAGTTTGGATTTAAGTGAGGTATCGGATGTGCTGGCGCTTTAACCAATGTTACAAATCCCTTGATTTGATGCGGAATCGTTTGGATAAAGCCTTATTTTGGGGGTACGATGTCAGACCTGTATTCGACTTTCTTATCCATGCAGCGATGCTTCCGAAAGCTGGTAAATGCGGATTGAATCTGGCCATTATTCGTTCTCTCTAGGATTTATACTCAAGATTACGTATCCGCCTGAAGCTACCCCCAGAAAAAGGAATGCCCCCGATTCTGCGGAGACAACTTATTTAAGTCAAGAAAGAGGCCCGTAAAGGAGCTGTCACCTCTCCCAACCTATTTAAGAACTATGTACTGGAAGCATGAATTTTGTGTCCACCTTGGCTGATTTTGTCTTCTGTAAACCTTTTCTTAGTATGCTGTTCTGACGAGGTCCTAAACCGTAGTCAAACTCTTCAGAGCCTCACCGAAATTTTTCGAATTCTTAAAGCAGAATATCAGAAAGTTGGGCTGCAATTCAACTCCTCTAATTCTTACATTGTCCCGTTTAACTGGAAAACAGATTCATCTGCCCCTTCCATCACGCTTGGATCTAGCTCTATTCAACCTATAAGACATCTTATATATCTAGGTCTACCCATTACTTCTTCTATCTGACACACTTGAAAACTTCTTCTTGAACAAATCAGACGTATAATCCCAGCAGCTTATGCTTCCATTTTATCTTGTAAACTTCAATTCAACCGACCTCTTCTAGCACGTCTATATAATGACGTTTCCCTTCCTATATCCTCTACACCACACCCTTATGGAAATTCCTAATTAAAACTGACAAGAGTAAAATCCGATCCATGTTCTTTCGTTTGTCAAGTATCTTCTTCATTAGCCTCCATGGTATAGAAATGCACTCGCTATTGCAAAATTCAAGGTTGTTGATCCAGAGGTTGCCGTCGCCATGCGGATTGCAAAACATAGGAAATTTAAATGAATGGTCCCACGTTTTTAAGCAGTGATGTATTTTCTTTCGCGTTATTTCAGTGTTTTTTTTTTTTCCAGTCTGTATTGTTTTTGTTTTTATCCCATGTTCCGTCTTGTAGTGTGTTTGATGTGACAGGTTTTTCCATAAATTTAATTTAATTCTTGTAAGATTGTTTAACGTTGTTATTTTGCAGCATATATAGTATGTCACGCTGTTTTGAAGATTTTTTTCGCACATATATTATGTAAATTAGATGATGCTATCATCGTTTTGCAAATAATCTCCTTCGTCTCCCAATTTGGACCCAAAGTTAGTTTGTGTTTACTCGTTAGAATATAACTGCTCTGTGTTTTGCCGTTTCAACAAGTATTTTGAATTTTAATGCTTAAACTGTCACGCGGCTGGAGCCATATCCTGCAGTGGTAAGATAATGGCCACATTAGAAAGTAAATGTTTGTGTTTATGCTCGTTTGCTTAGAAGTCTTTTTTTTTATATTCTAGTTTCTTTCGTATATTTACTTGTGCTGCATTTTGTGAAGTGTTTAATTGTTGCCTTTAATGTTTTAATATTTTGTTTTCTTTTACTGCTTCGTCTTCTTGCTTTCGTATGACGGGTTTTCCAATAAATAAACACGCAGCTGTGATATGTCTTCTGGCGAAAATAGCAAAATTCCAAGTTTTTGCAGAGAGGAGCAAGAAACTTCTAAAGTTGGGTTTTCTGGTACGCTGAATATGATGGCGTAATTTTCATTAAGATTTCTTGAATTTTAGTGGGTGTTCCCCCTTATTTCAAAAACCAGGCAAATTTTCGCTCGCTAGTCCATCATTTCTAAAGTCAATGTCACATATACAGCGGCCATCATCAGCAGATATCTGCTGATGACGGCCATTGCATATGTGACCGAAATATCCAGAGACTATTTTAATGTATTTCACTGTCTAATAAAAGGATTGTCCCTAATGAATGGTTAATTATAAGCAGGGGACAGCCGATAATGGCGAACAGCTTTTTGTCAGAGCGCCCTTCCTTAAGCATGAATCAGCCTAAAAGCTTTTCAAGGGCCCAAAAACTTAAATCAATGGCTCTGAAAAAAGAAATTCCTCGCTGAAGAGGAGCGTACCTTCTGTACTGGTAGTAGTGTTTTTTCTATAGTCAATGTCCGTTACAGGAACAGCAGCATCTTCGGCAGTGAACTTTATGGGCCTGAATAATATTTCATTAACATTTTTTTCCTTCATTGCGTCGATCTCTGTTATTTGGAATGTGTTTACTGAACTGCTTTCAGTTTTTAAGGAGCTCTCAGGACTATTACCATCTAGGGTGAGAGACGGCTGTAGAAGATTGGAACGTCCCTTTGGCTTAGTAGTAACTCCATGAAAAGTAGACGCAACGCTTGAAGAATGTGACGCTGCAGTGGATGGTGTAGTCTGAATAGGGAATATCTTGATGTCGTAATCTGAATAGAAGGTAGTGTATTCGTCCTGGAGCAAGACCCCTGGAATACGAACAGTGGCAAAAGATTAAAATTGACTCGTTCAAAATTATGCAGAAAAATAGCACTTACAAACAAAACTATACGAGCCTAAATGTAATTTTTTTTTTAAAAAAAGAAGCAAGTTTTTTTTTTCAGCTGAAAGTAAGGAGTGACATTAAAATTTAAAACGAAAGGAAATTATTCCGTATATGAAAGAGACTGTCCCCTCCTCACCGTCCCGCTCTTTACGCTAAAATTTGACTCTTTGTAACAGCTCTACTTTTTTAAACAATAAAAAACTTTAGCGTAAAGAAAGGACGTCGAGGAGGGGACAGCCCCTTTCATATACGGCATAATTTCTAATTTTTTTAAGTTTTAATGTCGTTGCTTACTTTCGGTTGAAAAAACTTGTTTTTTTTTTTTATTTAATTTCTGAACATTTTTGAATTAATGTATGTTTTGATTTTTAAAACAACACATGAATAATTAAAACGAAATTTGCATATTAATTTTTTTTTTGCTAAATTCCTTTCTCATAGTTTTGATTGGATGATTTCGATAAAAAAGGGGTGGGGTATGAGGCCTAGTTGCCCTTCAATTTTTGGTTACTTAAAAAGGCAACTAGAACTTTTATTTTTTTACGAACGTTTTTATTAGTAATAAATATGCGTAACTTTTGAATTAACTTACGTAGCAAACTTCTATATTCGTATATTTTAATTACATATATGAGAGGGTTCGCCCTCTTCCCCAATACCTCGCTCTTTACATTAAAGTTTGAATTTTGTCCTAATTCTTTAAGAATAACCCCTGAATCACAAAGGCCGTAGAATAAATAGTTGAAATTCCTAAAAACACTTTAGCGTAAAGAGCGAGGTATTGAGGAGGAGACGAACGCCCTTATATTCGTAATAGTTTCTGTTCGTTGTAAGTTTTAATGCTGCTTCTTACTTCCAGGTGAAAAACTTTTTTTTCTTATTGTTTTTTTTAAATAATACTAGAAATTATTTTCATGGAATTATTTTCACGTGATCTTCATGGAAATTCTTTTCCCTCATGATAAATTCCTCCATAGAAAGATCCTCCCACGTAACTCCCTCACCCCAAACCCCCTCCCCAACGTGAAAGTCCCCCTAAATATGTCTCTACACTTCCCAATAACCATTATTAATAACCAGGTCGTCTTGGCTAAGTGGTTGGCGCGCTGGTGTGGGAATTCTTTGTCCAAGGGGCACGGGTTCAATCCCAGTTGTGACCAGTTATTTAGTTTGGGACGGGGATCAGTGGCTTGACTCTGTAAGCTCAGCCAGAGTCATCTGCTCCCAGGTTTCATACAAAATTTTGAGGAGCCGGCTTTTAGACGCTGAGCATGCAAGTACGAGCTTGAGCTTGCAACTCTCCAGTGTCCGTGAGCTTCCCAAACAGCCCGTTGTATCGATGTGCGACAATGTGAACTTCAGGAATACCCACTGGAAGATAATTCAGCAATGCAAGAAACAATTTTTCCGCGAAGGATTTGACTGTTTCAAACCTAGCAGGCCGATATGGCCTTATCTTGGATATTAGGTCAATGATGTGTACTGTAGCTGATGTTGTTTCTTTGGATTTCAAAGCGGCAGGCCAAGCTGAAAGTCCTCCTTTTTTTCTTAGCCAGTTCAACAGCACAGCTTTGTTCCCCGCCCTCATTTTTCAGCCAGAGGATGTCTTGGTTGATTGTTGCGGAAGATGTTCAAAAATGGATGGAGGGAAAGGAACAATCTCTTTTGTGAGGATCTTTACAACGGCTATCTCCTTTTCTTCGCCGTAGCTCAACTGAGCAGTAATGATTCTCTTTAAGGCTGTTACTTTAGAGCTCAGAGATCGGTTTTAAGGACACCTTTCACTTTCTGAGTTTTTCTCTCTGAAGGGAAAGTTCGGAGTACGACCTTTTTCACATCGTCTTTCTTGTTGCACAGAAAGTCCTCAACCACCTCTTTTCCTTTTGTGGCTACGCAAGTAATATCAGAAACAATCTTCTCATCGTCCGCAACTTCTGACGTCACAATATTCTCTAGATCGAAGTCCACTCTGCTGAACGGATTGCCACATGTAGTGAAAATGTCTCGAACTCTATCTCGTGAAAGTTGTGATCGCGTCGTCGTCGACTGATTTTCTTCGTGATATTTCAGTGTCTCTGTGGATACGTTGACTACTTGCAGGAAACCATTGCTGATGACAGCGGAAATCGGTAAGGTAAGAATCCAAGCTTCAGTCTGTATCTCATTCATTTGTTCTCCTATTATTCCGGGCGTCGTCTTTGCATTCTTGTTCACTGTACATTCCAGTATCTGATCGGAACAGGTGGCCGTAAACCTGTTGTGCGTTCTCTTCACTGCGAAGTATTCTTTCATGAGCCTTCTGTGTACAACAGGAAAGGTTTGTGGTAAGCTTCGCATGTCATATGGGTACTGTATGAGACATCCTGTATGCTGAGGATGGTCAGCCACCACCAGGTATGGCAACATCCGAGCAGTTGCTGTCAAATGAGACTCCCAGTCACAGTTTCGTTCAGCATGATTGAATTGCATCGCTATTTCAAGTATTTCCAAGAACTACCGCCAGAAGGCAAACGTGGGTGACGCATTTCGAAGGGTTTAGAAGGCATTCATTATGGGAGCAAAAGTCATTAAGGTATCGCTTGCCTTCTGAAGTGCAATCCGCGCGTTAGCACCGTTTTCCAATGAGGTCCTGAATAACTCAATGGCACCACTCAGCTGGTCCAGACGGGATAAGTCTTCTTGTGCTTCGGAGTAATGCTCTTTCAAGGACTCCCAGTAGAGGGCTAGCAAAACCTCGTACAGTATGCAGTAGGCATTGATATCTTGGTAGTAGCCTATCCCTTGAAATACATTTTCGCAAGTACCAGGTAGCAGTAGCTTTGCCTGCACTATAATCTCTTTGAGTCCGGAGCTGTCCATTATCTTACCAACTGCCTTGAGTTAGTTGAGCAGGTGGTGGAAGCCTCCCATCCGTAGGATTACGTTTTTGAAGTCATCTGGGTATTTACTTTTCACTCCCTGTGCTAGCTGATAAATTTAGAGATCTTGCGTGACCACCGTATCGTCACATCCGACTGTTTTACTTATCGCCGTGAACGTTCGCAGAGATTTTTCAACTGTTGCATGGTTGTTTGGTGCTTCATGAAGGAAAAGCAAGATATTAGATTAAATATTGACAAATCAATTTCAAATCACAGATGTTCCATTTGACAAGCATTTTCACTAGACCTGGAAGTTCCAATAATAAATCTGATTGATCAATGAAACGTGCCTTTTTATCATTCCTTATAAATCTATATTAGTCAGTATCACCTAGTTTCTTGTGATATTTAATTTTGTAAATTACTTTCATTAAGTCTCTTACTTCTCCAAAAAAAAATTTACACTCATTTTTCCAGCCAGCTTTACAACACCAAAAGTGCATTTAAAAATTCTATTTCTTTAAAAATTATTTTTTGATCTTCCAAATTTGTGTCATATTCTTCATTATCATCCATCAGCAAATCAGTATTTGCGTCAGAATCACATGTTGAATCAACCTGAAGTAACTGTTTTTTTTTTTTTATCTTGGCCTACCTGACTCACATTTCTTTTTCATCTTCTGCTGATCAATTTCTTCTGCTTAGCTTATCAATCAACTTCCCGCTAGGTAGCAGGTTACTAAACTAAATTCATATTATCGGGTACACTCGCTAAAAAAGATGCAGACCCCCCAGATATAATAACTTAAACATTTTTTCTTAGTTCAATGTGTTCGGAATTAAACGGGCTTTCTTTTTTAATAAGAAAAAAAATACTTTATCTTGAAAAAATTTCGAGTTCTTAGCTTTTCTGTTAGAAATTTGTTGACAAAAATCTGACTTTTTTAAAACTGCAGTAAAAAGTGTACTATTTTTAATTTTTTTTTTTACAAACAAAAATTATATTCGTGTAGCCGCAAGTCTCTTCTTTCTATTTATGTAAGAGTACGCTGGATTTGACCAATCTTATCTCTAAAAAAAAATTAGAATCATCGAACCCTATTTTAGGCCAAATTTGGTGTTTTTGGCCTATATCTCAGAAACACCCCAACGGCGAACATGCGCCCTACGATATTCCTTTTCAGCATGGTCGACTACATTTTTGTACCTTCCGGCATGGGTACTAATCGAAATAAGCGAGATACAGAATCTGGCGCTCTGACTAACACGACTACGCTTATCAAAAAGGTTGTGGTAAAAAACTGTAAGTAAGGAGCAGCTTGGGTCAATATTAACCAAAACTCTAAAAATCAGGATTTTTTTTATCAATTAATGCATCAAACGAATTTGCGTTCCTTGTTGATTCTACATTCATAAAATTTAGTTTACCCATAAAAAGCTACGAGCCAAAAAACATTTATCTGATTTTCAAAAAGGGGGGAGAACACCCTAAAAAGGGAGGCGATTGAATTAAAATTACACCATTCGATTTAGCATATTACAAAAACCCATTTAAGAAGCTTTAAAATCTTATCTACAAAAACATGGAATTTGCATTTATTTTTTTCCCAAAAGAAAGATCATGAATGCTTTTTTTTTGTTTTGTTTTCAGAGGTGATCGTACCGGACCGATAGTCCTGGAAAATCGGTTAAGGACTCGTTTGAAACGAAATTTTTAGTTCTAGTGCCCTTTTCAAACAACTGCTGCCACTCTGTGACACAAAACTACAATTTTGCCACAAAGTGGACCGAATTAATATGGATTAAAAATCAAGAGATAGCCGATCGATTTGAAAATTGAAAAAAAAAAAACAACTGTACATTCAACTCCCCAGGTTTAGAGAAACTGATTCTGTATGGAAGCGCATTCGTTCCTGAAAAGTCACGACGCCCATCATTAAAGACAAACAGTTAATAGAATATTCATCTCAATGTTTGATTTAACTGAGCTGATTCACTTGATTTTCCGCGAAATTACCTTTAGTGATGCATAATTGCTAATCAGCTACTATGAAAGACAAGCGATGGGTCATTGTGCAGGAAGAGAGAGGGGTCAGATGCTTAAAACAGCAATATTAATGCCCAAATTGTCGAACTTTTCATAAGACTTCATATAAATACAGAAAAGGGTGTGGTGGGGGCTAGAATTAATCTCTCATCTCCCTTCATTTAGACCAACTCTGAATAAGAGTTCTGTATGTTTATAGCTCTTTTTTTTGTAGAAAAATGTTTCTGACATTGATTTTAAAGCTTCATTTCACTATATTGAACTCTTTCATATTTCATAGAATTACATACATGGATGTAAGTACTCATCAGCTATTAAAAAGGGGCGCGGTTATTTTGTAGGCGGGAGGACAGCCATCATAAAAGAGGGCACTTTACAGTCCAAATATCAAAACTCTCATCGAGTCATCAGATAAATATATAATAACATTTTTTGGAAAGGGTGTGGTGGGGGTAACTGACATCTAATGCCCCTTGATTACAGGAAATATTTTGGTATAAATCTTTATTATTTGTGCTAAAAGGAAGAGGGATAATTACCCCTCCCTAGACACAGATATAGATGTAGAAAGTGCAGGGTGATCATAAGCCTGGACAGGAAGTTTTTTAGGGTTGTGGCAAGTGCTACCAGGAGCTTTGTCTTCAGCGATTTTAGATAGTACCATTTTCCTTTTCATAGTTATATACAATATTTAAATGCATTTTAAAAATGCGTATACAACGTATTTAAACATCAGAGAAAACCCTAATGTGGAGGTCTCAATAGCTTCAGCAACGTAGCATATCAGAAGTCACCAAGAAGTTCCATCCATATGAACAATAATCCCCTTCTCCGCTTACCCAAAATTCTATAGTAGAATATATTCAATAAGATTACTGTTCATCAAAGATTTTGACTTAATATTCAAAAGTTGTCCGTAATTTTAATTACAATTCAATATTTTGTTTGTTAAACAAATAAAATGAAAAAGCAGGGAGCAAACAATGAACTTATTTTTATTTATATATACAATTTAACAGCAACAAATCAAAAATTATGGGGCCAGCCCCCTACATCAAATCTTGATTAGACTTGGGTGTGATTTGAAAAATGATCAGGAATTAAATTTAAAAAAAAGTTTTTCAATCGAAAATAAGGACCAACATTAAAACTTAAAACGAACAGAAATCATCAAGTATATGAGGGAACCTGCCCCCTCATAGTGTCATTGGTCTTTACGCTATAGCTTGACTTTTTGTCCCAATAACAACTGTTGAAACACATTATCCATTGAATTGGAATAAGAAGTTTTCTAAAGCATTTAAAAACTTTAGCATAAAGAGCGATGAGTTGAGGATGGGGCAGTTCCCCTCATAATTAACAGTTTCTGTTCGTTTTAATCTTTAATGTTGCTCCTTACTTTCAGTTGAAAAAAGCTGTATTTATTTGTTTAATTGCAATAAAAATTAGCGTAAAGAGTGTTAGACTGAGGTTAGGATAGCTATCCTCTAACTTCTGCAAAACAAATCTACAAAACAAAATCTACATTAAATCTACGATCAAAGAAAGGCTATAACATAAAAATTCACACTTCAACACAAATTCATAACCCAAATTCACAAACTTGTTCAAAGGTGATAGTGGATTGAAAACTTTTATGTTCCAGAAATGAATTATCTTTCTATTGATTCTTTTGCATAGCAATTGCTTGCGATTACCACACTCCATTTTGGTAATTACCAATAATTTCGATTTTAGTTCATCATCCAGAAAGCAAACTTTTTTACGTTAAGAATAAACAATCGCTTTTCGGACACCACTTTCTTCAATAGTTTCAAGAAATTAGTTCAGCTATGTAAATCAAGCATGGTAGGCAGCATTTAGAGGCAAATTCTTTTATTGGACAAATTGTTGCAAAAACTCTTTCTTTGATAGTTTTGGTTACCGTTAGCAAGAGTCGATTCTTAATTGCTATTCTTTACCGCGATCAAGATATGTCAATACGGGGAGGAACAGTCCCCCTACTCTGTATTTCCAAGGTCATTTCTTGCATTTTTCATTTTAATCTGTATTTGTTGGTGTTTTCATTAAAAAGATCGATGAACAAAAATCTCCCCCTAGATTTGACAAACTTATTTCTCCCCCCCCCCTACATTGTCGGAAATTGATGCCTGTGTCACAGACTATTTGAAAGAAAGATATATAAAAATACATAAATTATATATGAAAAGATATAGAAATTATGGTTGCATTTACCGTTTATGTTGTCATTAACCTCAAGAAACCTTTTTCCAATAAGGCTTTGCTCTGACATTTTGTTTGTGTCTTTTACTTTAGCTTGAAAGAAGTCAGGTAAGGTGATAGAAGAATGAGCAGCATCTTGTAGCATCCTGTCACTTTTGGTTTTGCTCATGACAGTTTCTCTTGTAAGGTCACTCAAAGGATGAGATTTAATTTGATAGTTTCCAGCACGAACTGACGCCCAAACTCCCACAACAACTAAAAGGCATAATATTCCGATTCCTGTTAATGCTAGTAGAAAAACTACTCTAGGGTTAGGCATTTTGCATTGGTTAGCCGGCTATTAACAAACAAAACAAGCTGTTTCAAGCAATAGGTCACTTCATTTTTATCACTTATAATGGACAAAACCTCAAAAAATACAGAATTAAACAATTTAGAATAGAACGCTAAAAACATGCGCAACACAAACTGGAATATACGATGTGAATTTGGAGCACGATAAAACTTATGTCCGTTATTTTAGATAAGACATTATTGAATAGCGAATCAAGCTGTTGTTTTTTAATATAAGTCAGATGTTGTAACGGTGATTATTGTTACCGAATTGTCAGTACATAAGTCCTGCTGTGAGATTGCAATTTTTAAACAGAATGTCGAGCAGCGGGTCAATGAAGGAATGGACTTCTTAGCATCAATACTAGTTTGATCTTTTTTACGCGAATGTCACCGTTAAAGAACGTTTGAGCAGGATGGAAACAGGTTATCTGTTTTATCGATTGCTTTTCTTTTTTTCTCTAGTGTCTGATTTATTTCTGTTCATGTGTAATTGAATATTGATTAAGATTATTAAATATTTCTTGATTATTCCCCGTCCATCCTAAGGAAGTTTAACCAAGAAGAGACTGGTCTGTAGAAACCTGTCTTAGGTAAAAAAACGAGGCATGACCAAAATATCGAAATTTTCACGATGTTAAAAGATTTTCAACTTTTTCTAGTGCTAATTGCCTTCCAGGGGCTAACAAATCGCAAATTGTTTACCCTCAAGATTAAATTAATTACATGTTTAATAACCCTTCTCTTGGATTCCTTCGCAGCAAACTAAGCTCTCATTACATCTCACGTCTGCTCTTTGCTGTTTCACCAGCCTTGGACCCCTCCCCCAAGAAAATACTGTGCGCAGGTCTAATTAAAGATATTGCATGTATTCTCTAAGGAAATTGACCAATTAAGATCTATTTTTTTAGGGAAAATCCATGAGCGAAGTTTTTCT
>NC_088864.1:40436175-40574432 GCF_032884065.1 Artemia franciscana | reverse complement strand
AGAAAATGCTCACATTGTCTGCGGTTACAAGATGAATGACAATAAGATTTGAATGAATATTGCGGTTTCATTTATTACGTCCCGACAAATGTATTTCAACGTGTAAGGATGAAAAACTGCGTTATTCTCTGAAAAGTATTCAACCACGCTTGCCTTTGAGGTGTCAGAGAAACAAGCAAGCGTCAAAGCTGTCTCATTATTTGAATTTAAAATTAATGTCTGCACCCTTTGACGCTAGTAACCTACATACATTCAAGTGACCGTTCAGTGCGGCAAGATGTAGAGGAGTTGAGTTACTAGAATTTAAAGCATCTATTGTAGCGCCATTTGAAATCAATAGCTGACATGTTTTTAGTTCTCCAGATGAAGCAGCATAATGTAGAGGCGTTTCATTCATAAAATCTATGGCATCTATTGTAGCCCCGTTTGAAATCAATAGCAGAGAAATGTCTACATCTTCAGTGTCAACAGCAATATGTAAGGGCGTTTGATTAAATGAATTTATGGCATCTACTCTAGCACACTTTGACAATAGCAGTTGACGAATATCTTGATTTTTGGTCTTAACAGCGGTATGTAAAGGTGTTTCACCCAAGGAATCTACATATCTATTGTAGCACCCTTTGAAGTAGCTGACAAATTTCTGGATTCCTTTTCGCAACAGCTCTATGTAAAGGTGTTTTTTTCTTAGAATCTATGGCATCTATTGTCGCACCCTTAGAAATCAATAGCTGACATATATTTAGATTTCCAGTCTTTGCAGCTCTATGTAACGGTGTTTTTTTCTTAGAATCTATGGCATCTATTGTCGCACCCTTGGAAATCAATAGCTGACATATTTTTAGATTTCTGTTCTCAGCAGCTATATGTAAAGGTGTTTTTTTCTCAGAATCTATGGCATGTATTGATGCACCCTTAGAAATTAATAGCTGACATGTTTTTAGATTTCTGTTCTCAGCAGCTATATGTAAAGGTGTTTTTTTCTCAGAATCTATGGCATGTATTGATGCACCCTTAGAAATTAATAGCTGACATATTTTTAGATTTCCATTCATAACAGCTATATGTAAAGGTGTTTGTTTCCCATTATTTATGGCATCTATTGCAGCACCCTTTGAAATCAATAGCTGACACATGCCATGAGATTGTTTCATTGCAGCTATATGTAGAGGTGTTTTATTCTCACTATCTATGGTATCTATTGTAGCACCTCTTGAAATCAATAGCTGACAAATAACTAGATTTCCAGTCGCAACAGCAACATGTAAAGGTGTTTTTTTCTCACAATCTATTGCATCTATTGTTGCACCCTTTGAAATTAGTAGTTCACAAGTATATATATCTCCAAAAGCAGCAGCTATATGTAAAAACGTTCTACCTCCATTATCTTTGACATCTCTCGTAGTACTATTTGAAATCGAAATTTTTTTAAGCTTGGTAGGTACAACATTATTATCTTGGTCCTCTTCGTTAAGTGAACTTTTATTTTGTTTTGATATATTCGGCATGGTTCTCTGTAATATACTGAGGTGACGCTGCTTACGCATCTGTTTATATTGGTACCTTGCGTCATAACAAATGACGTCATTTCGGTAATCAAGGATATTCAACCTCCTAATGTTTTTAAGTTTTATTGTGACTTTTTTATGATTTGTACATACATGAAGTCATTTTTCAGTTATTTCATCTTGTCGATGCATCTTCTGTCAAAAATATATCACACACAGAAAAAGCGTTTAGCTTTTTAGGTGGATATGGCAAAGGACGAAACCCATTTGAAACTGAAGTCATCACTTGGTTTTGATGAAAATCAAACATAGTTGTATCCTACGATTATGATGTCATTCATGATAATGACAAAAAAATTATACTGTATTTTTGATACTGTATACTGTGATACTATATATAGCAAGGGGAAATTGTCAAAAATGAAGGAGAGATAAAACATTTAGTAGAAGAGTTTTATAACTAAACTAATATATTGCAACGACAAGCACAAGACTAAAAAACGAAAATCTTGCCAGAATTTGAACCGAATAGAAAAGTACAGAACAAAAAGCATGAGTTGATATTACAGGAGATTAGCCTATCGGAAGTTGAAAAAATGATAAGAGGAATAAAAAATGGCAAGTCAACCTTTGTTCATGGACCAGGTTAAGAATTTTACAAGGAGCTCTTCTTGGAGATTGGTGACATTTTCACTCTGGTTGAACGAGGTTAAATCATGTATATATAAATGTATATATATTTATATATATATATATATATATATATATATATATATATATATATATATATATATATATATATATATATATATATATATATATATATATATATATATATATATATATATATATATATATATATATATACTAGCTGTTGGGGTGGCACTTCGCGCCACCCCAACACCTACTTGGTGGGGCGCTTTGCGCCCCTCCAATTCCCCCCGCGCGCGTCAGTCGTTACGTGCCATATTAGTTACGCGCCATTGTAGTTGTGTCCCTGTGTCCCACCTGTGAATAGAGATAGATATATATATATATATATGTTTTTAACTACGTAAAACATGCGAATATACAACATTCTTCGCTGTCCCATTGTCTGCGCATATAAATACTTTGTAAGGTATACTGACTCTTGAACATGCAACATATAATTGTCCATGGGATAAACAATCCGTATTCGGATCTATATCTCATTATTCTAATGATGTGTCCCTGTGTCCCGGTCGTCATTTATATTCCCTGTGTCCCGGTCGTGATTTGTGTCCCGGTATCCCAGTTTGTAATTTCTCTTTGATTGTCCCGGTCGTCATTTATATTCCCTGTGTCCTGGTATCCCGGTCGTCATTTGTGTCCCGGTCTGTAATTTCTATTCGAACAATCCCTGTGTCCCGGTCATCATTTATATATCCCGCCTGTGCCCCCGGCGTCCCCGTTGTAGTTATGTCCCTGTGTCCCGGTCGTCATTTATATTCCCTGTGTCCCGGTCGTGATTTGTGTCCGGCTGTCCCAGTCTGTAATTTCTCTTTGAGGTTCCCGGTCGTCATTTATATTCCCTGTGTCCCGGTCGTCATTTGTGTCCCGCTGTCCCGGTATGTAATTTCATCAGTTTTACAAACATGACGTCAGTCGACAAACAACTTCATGACACATACAGCTCAATCCTTATAATGACGTTTGTCGACAAACATGACGCCAGTCGACACACAAACATGACGTCACTCGACAAACACACACACAGACAACTTATTTTTATATAGATAGATATATATATCTTATATCTATACTAGCTGTTGAGGTGGCACTTCGCGCCACCCCAACACCTAGTTGGTGGGGCGCTTCGCGCCCCCCAAGCCCCCCCGCGCGCATAAGTCGTTACGCGCCATATTAGTTACGCGCCATTGTAGTTGTGTCCCTGTGTCCCACCTGTGAATATAGATAGATTTATATATGTGTTTCAAACTACGTAAAAATTGCGAATATACAACATTCTTGGCTTTCCCATTGTCTGTGCATATACAAAGCCGTATGTGCTAACAATGACGTCATATGCAAACGCTCTTTTTACAAACAAACAAACATGCATACACACAACTCGTTTTTATATAGATAGATAGATAGATAGATACAATACAAACTAGACCTACGTTGCCTGGGCAACGTGAAGTGTTGCGGCAACCTTTGTCCGGCTTTGCCGATTAAAGTGTTGCGAGAGCAACACTTTGGTTTTGTTTCTTCGCTATCGGTTACATGCTGAAGTTGTCAAAACTATCAAAGCTTTCAAAACGGCATATTCAAAGAAGAACACAATCAGTAATCACATGATCAAATTCTTCAGCGTTGAAAAAACAACAGCAAAAGAATATCGGAAAAAGGGACTAAATTGAGTTTGCAGCCAGTTGAACTTTATCCTTTTCAATCGTAGACATCGTGACGGATGGAAACTTGGAACATTATCTTATATAATCTAGTTGGTATTATAAAGCTATCCGTAACTTTTCAGGATCAAATACCATAGATGTGCACCAATTTGCACAAATTTGTAGCCCCTCATGAACCTCCTCTAGTAACCCATTCTTGCTTACAAGTCCCTCTTCCGTGAGAGACAAAGAATAACACAATCGGTAATCAGATGATCAAAGGCTATTCCTCAGGGTTGAAAAAAAAAAAAATATTGGAAGAAGGGACTAAATTGACTTTGCAGCCAGTTGAACTTTATCCTTTGCACACCATAGGCTCTGGCTCGAGGACAAGCAAAAACCATCCTTTTTGGCCCCAGGCAAGAGTCGTACGGAGCTTTCCAAAATATAATGTCATATTCATCAATCCGGCCCGAGGTCCACACTAACAGCCGATTATTACTTACTAGGCCCCTAAATGTCACTTTGCAGCCGGTTGAACTTTATCCTTTTCAATCATAGACATCGTGATGGAGGGAAACTTGGAACATTATCTTATGTAATCTAGTTGGTATTATAAAGCTATCTGTAACTTTTCAGGATCAAAATACCATCAGGGACCCATAAATTTCCTGTAATGACTCGCCATCCAGGATCGCTTATTATTGGATGGCGAGTCATTACAGGAAATTTATGGGTCCCTGATTACATAGATGTGTACCAATTTGCACAAATTTGTAGCTCCTCGTGAGCCTCCTCTAGCAACCGATTCTTACTTACAAGTCCCTCTCCCGGGATATACATCCAAGTTCACCGGAAACAAATAATGGGTACACCAACTAGCAAAAGTTCCAAACCCCTTATCGCTGAAGTCATTGTAGCCTAACAGCCGATTATTACTTACAACTCCCCTACATGTCTTACAATCGGGAACCAAGTTGTTCTTACCATCAATTACACCAGAAACAGATAATAGGTACACCAATCAGCAAAAGTTGCAAACCCCTCATTGCCAAAGATGATTATAAGCTAATAATCGACTGTTGCTTGGAAGTCCCCTACATATCTCACAATTGGTATCGGCCTATTTTTGGTTCAAGTGTGTACCTTACCACTGAAGTTGTCAACCCCTTGAAACTTTCAAACTGGTGTATGTCATGAAGGAATTTTTGTAACAAAAAATGGATGACATATACTTTGATCAGCTCATAAAGGTCTATCGATTGTCATTGAAAAAAAAAATTCTATCTGTCTTAGTTCAAAAGTTAACTTTTTTGCCGGAGGCCAACTTTCTAACACCACCCCTTAGAAAGGAGCAAAGGATAAGCTCTAATTTCTTTAGCAATGAGAGAACTTTAAAAGTTTAAGAGGTATATCTGATACCATTTCTCTATTGCAATCCCAAGTAAAAAAAAAGAATGGTAAATTCAGCTGAAATCACGAACAGAAATGGCTAGAAACAATAGATGGCAGCACTTTCGGACCCGTGGGAAAATCGCACTTTTTTGTCTCTGTAAATTTTTCTATTTATCACTCAAAGAAGATATATTGGCTGTGGGGCCGGGGAACTACCGCATATATTTAACACTTATAGATTTTAGTCCATCTTCAATTTGAAACTGGTGCCTGCCTGCTTGCCTGCTAGAACGGAGCTTTCCACTCGAAAGCAGAAACATGGTTTGATGAAACGAAAGCTTGGCTGCACAACTTCAGATACTCTTCTCTGACATAGGCTATATAACTCCACTTCACTTCGCACACCATAGGCTCTGGCTCGAGGAAAAGCAAAAACCATCCTTTTTGGCCCCAGGCAAGAGTTCTATGGAGCTTTCCAAAATGTAATGTCATATTCATCAATCCGGCCAGAGGTCCACACTTTCCGTAAAAACCGCACAGGTTAGACCCTTACCAGTTTCCAGGAATAAGCTGAGATCGGTGGCATAGGAAAAAAAAAAAAAAAAAAAAAAAACGGGACAAAACCAAAGTGTTGCTCTCGCAACACAATTAACTGCGTAAAACTTGCGAATATACAACATTCTTCGCTGTCCAATTGTCGCTGCATATAAATAGATTGTCAGGTTTACCGACCCTCGAACATGCAACGTACAATTGTCCATGGGAAAAACAATCAGTATTAAGATCTATACCACATTTTTCTAATGATTGACCTTGAGCTTTGTTAATGGTGATTGCAAATGCTAATCGAATTGGGAATTACAATCTTTTAAATTGAAAAGGCAGATCCGTTGGAATCATGGGAATGCGAGGAATAAGAACAGCCTCACCCTCAAAAGGCCCTGTCAAGATTGTGGCCTCTATTAGGTTTTCCATTGTTTTTTTTTACGGCAAGTCGCGTGCCATTGCAAAGCTTTGGTGGGTTGATATTTCTTAAAAGTATTATTGGTACGCCTATTTTTAGTTGTAGCACGTGTGGTGGAAACCCTGAAGGATCTATGGAATTTAAAAATTCAGATGGATAATTAACCGCTTCATTTGGTTCCAAAACTGTGTCGACTGACTTGTAAAGGACTGCCTGGTCTCGAATCTTGGTCAAAACAATATTGTTGATTTCGTGGACGTCTATATTTTTGGGTGCGAGAATCGCTCTTTCACTTAGCCATTTATTATTTTTATAATTTTTTAGAATATTTGGAAATACTTTTTCAATCAATTCATTTTTGGACGTCACTAAATTACAGAAATCAGCAGGTAGTTGTATACGTCCTGAAATTGAGTCTGCTGGGAGCTTTCCGTTTCCAATTGCCAGCAATTGATCTGAAAATGTTTGACCAGAGTCATCGTTTTGCAATCGGACACGCATATTTGTAGTTAATTTTAATATTTTTACGTGTGCCCATAAATTAGAATTTTTCAGGCAAGCATTCATTTCGTCTGCAGGAGTTGATCTAGGTATTATAGGTAATGTTTGCCTGAAATCTCCCGCAAGCAATATTAATGTGCTGCCAAAGGGTTTCGACTTCCCTCTCAAATCTTTCAAGCATTGATCCATAGCCTCGAGCCATTTTTTGTGTGCCATTGTGCACACTCATACCAAATAATAAGTTTGCATTGCTGCAATACTTTACCCATCCCAGATGATTTGGAAATATTGCACGTGGGAGTTTCTGTAGAATGCTAATTCAGAGGCAATTTCAAAGCGGAATGAGCAGTTCTTCCACCAGGCAGCAATGTTGCGGCTATTCCGGACGACGCAATTGCCAACGCTATATCATTTTTTGATCGAATTGATGCCAGAATCAGTTTTATCACAAAGGTTTTACCAGTACCTCCTGGCGCATCCAAAAAGAAAATTTCTCCAACGTTGTTATCGACACAATGCATTATCGTATCATAAATGTCTTTTTGTTCCGAAGTTAACTTGGAAATGTTATTTTGTACATACGACAATAGATCACTTGTACTGTAACTTTGTTCACGATCCAATTCTACACATGTCGAAACAGCAGCGATACGGTTAGGTGAAGGCATTCCCAAATCCTGAAGAGGTTTGTTTGCCATACGTACGTACAAATCTTCTATAATAATTAAAGTGTAGTTATAAATTTCTGATGTAAAATCAAAAGTCATATCTGACGTCTCTAACTGTTTTTGATGGAGCATATCTTCGGACATTTTTGACTTATATTTTCCCCATAACTCTATAGGAGCTGATGGAGAGCAAGTTGTTAAAATGATGCCAAACAATGCACGAATTTGACTTGGGGTTGACGTTTCGCACGCGTCATTGATGCAGTTATCCCAGTGTTGGCCATTCTCCAATAAATTCAGAGCTTGGCATGCACTACGGTAAGTGTCATGTATAGTACCGTTTACAGTTCTCAAATACTCAAAGGATGTCGGACCGGGTACATTCACCAAAAGCAGGCGTAGAAAGAAGCATTCATGTTGATTGGGGTGAACGGTGTAGAGTCTTCCTATCGTGGTATCTTTGAAGATGGTAGGTTGGCCGTCGACTGACTTACCCTGTTTTCGACGTTCAAATACTTTATTTTTAGTATTCCACGTGTAATACAAAGGCACTTCAGTATACAGCAGTTTTTTTGCAAAAGAATCATTTTTGCAAAGCGAAAAAAAAGCTGTTAATGTTGTATCCGGTGGATTCAGGGCTCTTTGTTGCACGTTTGTTTCCGTGAAATAAACACGTTGACCGTTCTGTAAATGTACCGCTAAGTGAACAAAAGCTGGACTACGTTCATGTATCGGAAATGAAAGAATTCGTCAAACAGCTTCATTACTGCTTATGTATCTTCCAGCCTGATATTGTGCGATTTCATCGAAATCTTTGATTTCGGACTGTAAGCCAAAATCTGCCATGTCACTGCCTTTGTTGACGTATTTACGTATGTATTTGATTGCCTTTACGGTGTTACAGTATTAAACGTTTATGTGTGCATTAAATGTTTTTGATAATAATGGGGAATATGGAACAACCCACTGGTTATCTACTTCGATGGTGGTACCGTTACGCTTCTTTATTATTGCTGTTTTACCGCCATCTTCAGTAGAATTTCTTCTATATTGTGGGTAACCATCATTGCCAGTAATTGTGTTTGATACTAAAAGTCGAGGATATTGCTTTGTGCACCTTCCTTTGCCCATGCATGGTGAATTTTCGTTCAGTGCACCGCAAGGTCCATGTATCATATTTTTTACAATAATATCATGTAGCCCCTTATCGACATTTTTATCAGGTATTTCAGCGGAAATCACATCATCAATTTCGTTCGAAGTAATTTTTTTATGTAGCCAGATTAGTATATGTGCGTGTGGCAAACCTCGTTTTCGCCATTCCACTGAGTACATCCAGCATCGCACTGACCCAAACACTTCAAGTTTTACTATGTAGTTTATCAGTGATTTCAACTTTTGCCGGAAGACACGGGCCGTAATGTCATGCCTATGAACCGCCGATTGTCCTTGAAATAAAAGCTGCCGTATCTCGTCCCAAGATTGATTACATGTAAATGTAATAAATAAATCTGGACGACCATAGAGACGAACATACGCAATAGCAGCTTGAGCATATTCATACATATGACGGGGACTGCCAGCATATGACGAAGGTAAAATTGTTAATCTTCCAACGTTTGTGGTATTACCGTCATTTATAACTGCATCTCGCAAATGAATGTATTGTTCAGAGCGGAGCTTGGTCTGATTCAGGCGGATATATAGCAAACGTTCTGATTCAATTTTAGCATACATATCAACGACAAATTGGTGAAACAATTCACGGCATTTTAAAATATAATTTTCTTCATCCTGCCGAATCATTAGTCTATGGGAATAATAATGCATTGCACTGCATTTCTTATTCATTTCTTTGTTAGTGGCTGGATTCATCAATTTAATATTAAAGTGATAGCTGTCGGCTCCATCCCAAAAAATGATAGGATATTGTAGGGCATCGTAGCATCGATGAGTTTCTGCAGTTCTTAACAACTGAGCGTTTCGCTTATGAAGAATAATATCTCGAGGTAAAAACTGATCACCGACCATAACGATTGCCACTTCGTCGATAGTTGGAGCATTGTATCTACGCACATGTTGGCCAGGAGGCGTTTTGTCAGCGGAAATAGCAATTTTATGCGTATCAGTAGGCATCAAATCGATGGCTGTTTTGAACAGACGCACTAAATTATTATTTTCGTGGAAAAGATGTTGCAATCGGGAAACGATTGTCCTTTCAACGTTGGGAGAAATTTCGCAACGTGCATTCAATTCAGAATTTCTATCACTGATGAAGTACAATTGTAAGAATTTATGATTCTCGCCTGAGAATGGTAGAAGGGACCCTGCTCTATGATAAATTTGCCCTTTTACTTTGAAAGTAGACATAAATTGATCTGGATTTTCGATTTGGGCTCCAAACGACGTCATTTGGGAACATGAGTTGTATTTTCTGATTTTTGACAAAAAACGCTTAGATTCTGACGTAGTTCCAGTAAGGAAAGTCTTCAATGGCTCTGGTGGTGCAGCCAATAGAGGAAGTTTAACTTTTCCTGAGGCGCAACACATTCCCATTGTTTCACCATTGAATTTCAAGGCCTTGCAATAGGGACAAATTTTAGACATTGTCCCGATCTGAACACATCTACTCAAGCTATAATCATCGACTGGGCTGTACCTGAATGCCAGGCGATAACTTTCAGGTTGCTCTGATTCCTCGGCACGCTTTCTTTTCTTACTTTCTCTATCAGCAGCAAGCCTGATTTCTTGCTGTTCTTGTGATTCCTCGGCACGCTTTCTTTTCTTACTTTCTCTATCAGCAGCAAGCCTGATTTCTTGCTGTTCTTGTGATTCCTCGGCACGCCTTCTTTTTTCACTTTCTCTTTTAGCAGCAAGTCTGCTTTCGCGTTGCTCCGGTAGTTCCTCGGCACGCTTTCTGTTCTTTCTTTCTCTATCAGCCTCAAGCCTGTTTCCTTGCTGTATTTCTTGCTGTTCTTGTGATTCCTCGGCACGCCTTCTTTTTTCACTTTCTCTTTTAGCAGAAAGTCTGCTTTCGCGTTGCTCTGGTAGTTCCTCGGCACACTTTCTGTTCTTTCTTTCTCTATCAGCCTCAAGCCTGTTTCCTTGCTGTTCTTTTGATTCCTCGGCACGCTTTCTGTTCTTTCTTTCTCTATCAGCCTCAAGCCTGTTTCCTTGCTGTTCTTTTGATTCCTCGGCACGCTTTCTTTTCTGACTTTCTCTATCAGCAGCAAGTTTTTTGGCATAGACTCTTTGAGCATCTTCATCGGCTTTTGCCATTGTAAGTTCATCAGTCATTTTAAACTTAAACATTAATAGATTTCTACGTGAACATATATGTCTTAAATATCTTTAATGACGTCACCGTCATAGCAAAAATGACGACAACTAACTTCATGACGTCAGTCGACACAGAAACATGACGTTTTCCCCAGTAAGTTTCATCCCGACCCCTCCACTCTAAGCGTTTTCCAAGATTTTAGGCCCCCCCTCAATTCCCCCAATGTCACCAGATCCAGTTGGGATTTAAAAGAAGAGCTCTGAGACACGATATCCTTTCAAAGTTCAAATTTCTTTAAGATCCGATCACTCCTTCGTAAGTTAAAAATACCTCATTTTTTCTAATTTTTCAGAATTAACCCCCTCCCCTCACAACAGAGCAAATCTGTTCCGGTTATGTCAATAACGTATCTAGATCTTCTGCTTATTTTTCCCAGCAAGTTTCATCCTGATCCCATCACTCTAAGCGTTTTCCAAAATTTTAGGTTCCCACCCTCCAACTCCCCCCAATGTCATCAAATCTGGTCGGAATTTAAAATAGGAGATCTGAGACACGATATCCTTCAAAACATCAAATTTCATTAAGGTCTGACCACTCCTTCGTAAGTTAAAAATACCTCATTTTTCTAATTTGTTCAGAATTAACCCCCCCTCCCACTCCTCCAAAGAGAGCAGATCCGTTCTGGTTGTGTCAATTACGTATCTAGGACTTGTGCTTATTTTTACCACCAAGTTTCATCCCGATCCCTCCACTCTAAGCGTTTTCCAAGATTTTAGGTTTCCCCCTCCATCTCCCGCCAATGTCTTCAGATCTGGTCAGGATTTTAAAAAAAGCTCCGAGACCCAATATCATTCCAAAAATCAAATTTCATTAAAATCCCATAACCCACTCATAAGTTAAAAATACTTCATTTTTTCTTTTTTTTCCGGATTAACCGGCCCCCACTCCCCCCAGATGGTCAAATCGGGAAAAATGACTATTTCTAATTTAATCTGGTCCGGTTCCTGATACGCTTGCCAAATTTAATCATCCTAGCTTACCTGGAAGTGCCTAAAGTAGCAAAACCGGGACCAACAGACAGACAGAAAGACCGACAGACCGACAAAATTTGCGATTGCTATATGTCACTTGGTTAATACCAAGTGCCACAAAAATAGAAGTCAAGGTTGCAGACACACTATCCACATGGATAAATCCAACCAGTGGTGTCCCACAAGGTAGTGTTCTCGGTCCAGTCTTGTTCGTCATGTACATAGACACTGGCTTAAATGCTATTTCATAAACCGACTTCAGCCTGTTTGCAAACGATACGAAACTCTTGGGAGAAGCTAGTGCTTTATCACAAATCCAAAACGACTTGGACGCCCTGACAGAGAAGCATGAAGAATGGGAACTTTCACCAAATGTAGCAAAATGCCCTGTCTTCCATTTTGGCCGAAAAAATCCAAAGTACTCATACAAATTGAAAGGAATCGACCTGAAAAAAATTACCTGCGAAAAGGACTCAGGTAATTTCTGAGCTTGGACCTCAAACCAGAAAAGCATATCGGCCTGGTTGTGCGTAAAACATCAAATACTCTGTGGCTACTCATTCACTCCCTTCGATACCGTGACGTTCACTCAAAGATCTCAGTATACAAAAGCTACGTCAGGCCACAGCTTGAATACGCAACTGTCATCTGGTGACAGAATAGAAAGAATCCAGTAACACTTTGTAAAAGGACTTCAAGGATTCCGAAACCTTCTGTATGAAGAAGCTCTAAGAAGGCTCACTCTCCATAAACTTGAGACGAGAAAAACGATCTTAGACTTAAGAAACCTCTTCAAGACAGTTCACGAGAATTTTGTGAACGTAAAAGACAAGCTTGATCAAAGAACTACCCAAAGCAGCACAAGATCGCACAGTCTGTAATTGGAGCCTGTGAAGATTGCAAGATCTAATTCTCACCATTTTTCGTTCATACACCGGGTTATCAGAAATCACCGGAAGCCCTAAACATACCATGTCTCGAGACTTTCAACGTAGGACGACTTTAAATGGCAATTTCGCCGCAGTGGATCCGCTCTTCATCCTGCCATAACATTTTCTTTTAATAAGGTGTCAGTTATGTGGAAATACAGTATTGAGAGGCGTGAGGAATAAAAATATTATTATTATTATTACGCCAAAGGTTGACTCTTTCTCTTTACTCTACTTTTTAAAACAGTAAAAAACTTTTAAAACGCATATATTTTACATTTTCTGGTACTGTACTTGGGTCAAAAATAGTGGTTCTAATAACTGTTATTTATTGCAAGCAGTAGATCTTTTATAATTCCAACTATGTTTGGATCTTGCATTATCCATTGGTTTCATTGGTCCGTGTCACTTATCAGTGACAAATTTTTCTTGTACGTGCTCCCGTGTATATCTTTTGCCACTTTAGGATCAAATATAGGCATTTGGGGCTTAGGAGGCATCCTTAATACTTGAAAATTGGACTTAGCAACTTCTTCTCTCTTCAAGATCCCATGTGGACAGTCCTCAGTATTTGCACATTCACCACTTCTTACTATTTCTTGGTGGCTTGGTGCTGTTCCATAATTCCTGACCCAACTCTTTCTCCTGACCCAACTTCTCATATTTCTGGTGTATTCCACGGTATAACTACCAAACATAGAACATGAACTTTTCAGAAAATGAAGGCAAAATTGAATATCTCTTTCTTTAAAACTTAATAGTTCATCCTTATAAGTTAGGTAATTTTTCAAATTTTCCGAAATATCCAAAATATTATCACATTGGATATCACATATATAGCCCATTTGGATATCCCTTGCGGTTTTATTTATTACGTCCCGGCAAATGGATTTCAACGTGTAAGGATGAAAAACTGCGTTATTTTCTGAAAGATATTCAACCACACTTACCATTGAGGTGTAAGAGAAATAAGCAAGCGTCAAAGCTGTCTCATTATTTGAATTTAAAAAATTAATGTCTGCACCCTTTGACACTAGTAACCTACATACATTCAAGTGACCGTTCAGTGCGGCAAGATGTAGAGGAGTTGAGTTACTAGAATTTAAAGCATCTATTGTAGCGCCATTTGAAATCAATAGCTGACATGTTTTTAGTTCTCCAGATGAAGCAGCATAATGTAGAGGCGTTTCATTCATAAAATCTATGGCATCTATTGTAGCCCCGTTTGAAATCAATAGCAGAGAAATGTCTACATCTTCAGTGTCAACAGCAATATGTAAGGGCGTTTGATTAAATGAATTTATGGCATCTACTCTAGCACCCTTTGACATTAGTAGTTGACAAATATCTTGATTTTTGGTCTTAACAGCGGTATGTAAAGGTGTTTCACCCAAGGAATCTACATTATCTGTTGTAGCACCCTTTGAAATTAGTAGCTGACAAATATCTGGATTCCTCTTCGCAACAGCTCTATGTAAAGGTGTTTTTTTCTTAGAATCTATGGCATCTATTGTCGCACCCTTAGAAATCAATAGCTGACATATTTTTAGATTTCCAGTCTTTGCAGCTCTATGTAACGGTGTTTTTTTCTTAGAATCTATGGCATCGATTGTCGCACCCTTGGAAATCAATAGCTGACATATATTTAGATTTCTGTTCTCAGCAGCTATATGTAAAGGTGTTTTTTTCTCAGAATCTATGGCATGTATTGATGCACCCTTAGAAATTAATAGCTGACATATTTTTATATTTCTGTTCTCAGCAGCTATATGTAAAGGTGTTTTTTTCTCAGAATCTATGGCATGTATTGATGCACCCTTAGAAATTAATAGCTGACATATTTTTAGATTTCCATTCATAACAGCTATATGTAAAGGTGTTTGTTTCCCATTATTTATGGCATCTATTGCAGCACCCTTTGAAATCAATAGCTGACACATGCCATGAGATTGTTTCATTGCAGCTATATGTAGAGGTGTTTTATTCTCACTATCTATGGTATCTATTGTAGCACCTCTTGAAATCAATAGCTGACAAATAACTAGATTTCCAGTCGCAACAGCAACATGTAAAGGTGTTTTTTTCTCACAATCTATTGCATCTATTGTTGCACCCTTTGAAATTAGTAGTTCACAAGTATATATATCTCCAAAAGCAGCAGCTATATGTAAAAGCGTTCTACCTCCATTATCTTGGACATCTCTCGTAGCACTATTTGAAATCGAAATTTTTTTAAGCTTGGTAGGTACAACATTATTATCTTGGTCCTCTTCGTTAAGTGAACATTTATTTTGCGTTGATATCTTCAGCATGGTTCTCTGTAATAAAATGAGGTGACCTTGCTTGAGCGTCTTTTTATATTGGTACCTTGCGTCATAACAAATGACATCATATCGGTAATCAAGGATATTCAACGTCCTAATGTTTTTAAGTTTTATTGTGACTTTTTTATGATTTGTACATACATGAAGTCATTTTTCAGTTATTTCATCTTGTAGATGCATCTTCTGTCAAAAATATATCACACACAGAAAAAGCGTTTAGCTTTTTAGGTGGATATGGCAAAGGACGAAACCCATTTGAAACTGAAGTCATCACTTGGTTTTAATGAAAATCAAACATAGTTGTATCCTACGATTATGATGTCATTCATGATAATGACAAAAAATTATACTGTATTTTTGATACTGTATACTGTGATACTATATATAGCAAGGGGAAATTGTCGAAAATGAAGGAGAGATAAAACATTTAGTAGAAGAGTCTTATAACTAAACTAATATATTGCCACGACAAGCACAAGACTAAAAAATGAAAATCTTGCCAGAATTTGAACCGAATAGAAAAGTACAGAACAAAAAGCATGAGTTGATATTACAGGAGATTAGCCTATCGGAAGTTGAAAAAATGATAAGAGGAATAAAAAATGGCAAGTCAACCTTTGTTCATGGACCAGGTTAAGAATTTTACAAGGAGCTCTTCTTGGAGATTAGTGACATTTTCACTCTGGTTGAACAAGGTTAAATCATGTATATATAAATGTATATATAAAATCATGTATATATATATATATATATATATATATATATATATATATATATATATATATATATATATATATATATATATATATATATATATACTAGCTGTTGGGGTGGCGCTTCGCGCCACCCCAACACCTAGTTGGTGGGGGCGCTTCGCGCCCCCCCCCCCAAGCCCCCCCGCGCGCGTAAGTCGTTACGCGCCATATTAGTTACGCGCCATTGTAGTTGTGTCCCTATGTCCCACCTGTGAATATAGTCGTCATTTATATATCCCCCTGTGCCGTTGTAGTTGTGTCCCTGTGTCCGGGTCGTCATTTATATTCCCTGTGTCCCCGTCGTCATTTGTGTCCCGGTGTCCCAGTCTGTGATTTCTATTTGAGTGTCCCGGGCGTCATTTATATTCGTCAGGATATTGTAGGGCATCGTAGCATCGATGAGTTTAAGCAATTCTTGTCAACTGATTGTTTCGCCTATAAAGAATATTATCTCGAGGTAAGAACTGATCACCGACTACAACGATTGCTACTTTGTTGATAGTTGCGTATCAGGAGGCATCAATTCGATTGCTGTTTTTAAGCAGAAGCACTAAATTATTATTTTTGTGGAAAAGATGATATATATAAATATATATATATATATTTTCTTTTTAGTTTTTTTTTGTAGTTTTTACCTTTTTTAGTTTTTTTCTTCTTTTGTATTAATGCTAAAGCCAAGGTTCAAACCTGGAGCCTCTCGGACCTAGAACCTGAAACATAATGCTTTACCAACTCAGCTACTTCGGCGTGAATACATTCGTTTTGAGCAGCTTCCGCGGGTGTTGCCATTGTAGGTTCTTCAGTCATTTTACAATTAGAAATTTCTCTTTCAACGGTCTTCTTACAATTAAAAATTTGTCTTTGAACGATATTCTTAAATACCTGTGTCCTGGTAGTCATTTATATTGCCTGTGTCCCGCTCGTCATTTGTGTCCCGGTATCCCAGTCTGTAATTTCTCCTTGAGTGTCCCGGTCGTTATTTATATTCCCTCTGTCCCGGTCGTCATTTGTGTCCCGGTCTGTAATTTCTCTTTGAGTGTTTTTTCTTTTTAGTATTTTTTAGTTTTTTACATTTTTTCTTTTTTCAGTTTTCTTTTTCTTCTTTATTTTTCAGCTTCACTATGAAATACATATCGCCGAACCTTTGTTTTTTTAACTAAAATCTGGTAGGCATTGATGACCTTATCCAAGTCAAGATCCCAAACCCAATCATCATCGCTATCATTTTCAGTTTTGATATGTTTTGACTCTCGCTGTCCAGGTGGATCTTCATCTAACTGCGCGGTTTTGCGTTCTTTAGCCTCAAGCCTGTTTCCTTGCTGTTCTTTCGATTCCTCGGCACGCTTTCTTTTCTGACTTTCTCTATCAGCAGCAAGTTTTTTGGCATAGACTCTTTGAGCATCTTCATCGGCTTTTGCCATTGCAAGTTCATCAGTCATTTTAAACTTAAACATTAATAGATTTCTACGTGAACATATATGTCTTAAATATCTTTAATGACGTCACCGTCATAGCAAAAAAGACGACAACTAACTTCATGACGCTAGTCGACACAGAAACATGACGTCACCTGATCCACAGACAGACAGACAACTTATTTTTATATATATAGATATATATATAGATATATGTATATATATATATATATATATATATATATATATATATATATATATATATATATATATATATATATATATATATACTAGCTGTTGGGGTGGCACTTCGCGCCACCCCAACACCTACTTGGTGGGGCGCTTCGCGCCCCTCCAAGCCCCCCCGCGCGCGTAAGTCGTTACGCGCCATATTAGTTACGCGCCATTGTAGTTGTGTCCCTGTGTCCCACCTGTGAATAGAGATAGATATATATATATATATGTTTTTAACTACGTAAAACATGCGAATATACAACATTCTTCGCTGTCCCATTGTCTGCGCATATAAATAGATTGTCAGGTTTACTGACTCTTGAACATGCAAAATATAATTGTCCCTGGGAAAAACAATCCCTATTCAGATCTATACCTCATTATTTTAATGATGTGTCCCTGTTTCCCGGTCGTCATTTATATTCCCTGTGTCCCGGTCGTCATTTGTGTCCCGGTATCCCAGTTTGTAATTTCTCTTTGAGTGTCCCGGTCGTCATTTATATTCCCTGTGTCCCGGTCGTCATTTGTGTCCCGGTCTGTAATTTCTAATCGAACAATCCCTGTGTCCCGGTCGTCATTTATATATCCCACCTGTGCCCCCGGCGTCCCCGTTGTAGTTATGTCCCGGTCGTCATTTATATTCCCTGTGTCTCGGTCGTGATTTGTGTCCGGGTGTCCCAGTCTGTAATTTCTCTTTGAGTTTCCCGGTCGTCATTTATATTCCCTGTGTCCCGGTCGTCATTTGTGTCCCGCTGTCCCGGTATGTAATTTCATCAGTTTTACAAACATGACGTCAGTCGACAAACAACTTCATGACACATACAACTCAATCCTTATAATGACGTTTGTCGACAAACATGACGTCAGTCGACACACAAACATGACGCCACTCGACACACACACACACACACAGACAACTTATTTTTATATAGATAGATATATATATATCTTATATCTATACTAGCTGTTGCGGTGGCGCTTCACGCAGCCCCAACACCTAGTTGGTGGGGCGCTTTGCGCCCCCCAAGCCCCCCCGCGCGCGTAAGTCGTTACGCGCCATATTAGTTACGCGCCATTGTAGTTGTGTCCCTGTGTCCCACCTGTGTCCCACCTGTGAATATAGATAGATTTTTATATGTTTTTCAAACTACGTAAAAATTGCGAATATACAACATTCTTGGCTTTCCCATTGTCTGTGCATATACAAAGCCGTATGTACTAATAATGACGTCATATGCAAACGCTCTTTTTACAAACAAACATGCATACACACAACTCTTTTTTATATAGATAGATAGATAGATAGATACAATACAAATTAACTGCGTAAAACTTGCGAATATACAACATTCTTCGCTGTCCAATTGTCGCTGCATATAAATAGATTGTCAGGTTTACCAACCCTCGAACATGCAACGTACAATTGTCCATGGAAAAATAATCAGTATTAAGATCTATACCACATTTTTCTAATGATTGACCTTGAGCTTTGTTAATGGTGATTGCAAATGCTAATCGAATTGGGGATTGCAATCTTTTAAATTGAAAAGGCAGATCCGTTGGAATCATGGGAATGCGAGGAATAAGAACAGCCTCACCCTCAAAAGGCCCTGTCAAGATTGCGGCCTCTATTAGGTTTTCCATTGTTTTTTTTTTACGGCAAGTCGCGTGCCATTGCAAAGCTTGGTGGGTTGATATTTCTTAAAAGTATTATTGGTACGCCTATTTTTAGTTGTAGCACGTGTGGTGGAAACCCTGAAGGATCTATGGAATTTAAAAATTCAGATGGATAATTAACCGCTTCATTTGGTTCCAAAACTGTGTCGACTGACTTGTAAAGGACTGCCTGGTCTCGAATCTTGGTCAAAACAATATTGTTGATTTCGTGGACGTCCATATTTTTGGGTGCGAGAATCGCTCTTTCACTTAGCCATTTATTATTTTTATAATTTTTTAGAATATTCGGAAATACTTTTTCAATCAATTCATTTTTGGACGTCACTAAATTACAGAAATCAGCAGGTAGTTGTATACGTCCTGAAATTGAGTCTACTGGGAGCTTTCCGTTTCCAATTGCCAGCAATTGATCTGAAAATGTTTGACCAGAGTAATCGTTTTGCAATCGGACACGCATATTTGTAGTTAATTTTAATATTTTTACGTGTGCCCATAAATTAGAATTTTTCAGGCAAGCATTCATTTCGTCTGCAGGAGTTGATCTAGGTATAATAGGTAATGTTTGCCTGAAATCTCCCGCAAGCAATATTAATGCGCTGCCAAAGGGTTTCGACTTCCCTCTCAAATCTTTCAAGCATTGATCCAGAGCCTCGAGCCATTTTTTGTGTGCCATTGTGCACTCATCCCAAATAATAAGTTTGCATTGCTGCAAAACTTTACCCAGTCCAGATGATTTGGAAATATTGCACGTGGGAGTTTCTGTAGAATGCAAATTCAGAGGCAATTTCAAAGCGGAATGAGCAGTTCTTCCACCAGGCAGCAATGTTACGGCTATTCCGGACGACGCAATTGCCAACGCTATATCATTTTTTGATCGAATTGATGCCAGAATCAGTTTTATCACAAACGTTTTACCAGTACCTCCTGGCGCATCCAAAAAGAAAATTTCTCCAACGTTGTTATCGACACAATGCATTATCGTATCATAAATGTCTTTTTGTTCCGACGTTAACTTGGAAATGTTATTTTGTACATACGACAATAGATCATTCGTACTGTAACTTTGTTCACGATCCAATTCTACACATGTCGAAACAGCAGCGATACGGTTAGGTGAAGGCATTCCCAAATCCTGAAGAGGTTTGTTTGCCATACGTACGCACAAATCTTCTATAATAACTAAAGTGTAGTTATAAATTTCTGATGTAAAATCAAAAGTCATATCTGACGTCTCTAACTGTTTTCGATGGAGTATATCTTCGGACATTTTTGACTTATATTTTTCTCATAACTCTGTAGGAGCTGATGGAGAGCAAGTTGTTAAAATGATGCCAAACAATGCCCGAATTTGACTTTGGGTTGACGTTTCGCACGCGTCATTGATGCAGTTATCCCAGTGTTGGTCATTCTCCAATAAATTCAGAGCTTGACATGCACTACGGTAAGTGTCATGTATAGTACCGTTTACAGTTCTCAAATACTCAAAGGATGTCGGACCGGGTACATTCACCAAAAGCAGGCGTAGAAAGAAGCATTCATGTTGATTGGGGTGAACGGTGTAGAGTCTTCCTATCGTGGTATCTTTGAAGATGGTAGGTTGGCCGTCGACTGACTTACCCTGTTTTCGACGTTCAAATACTTTATTTTTAGTATTCCACGTGTAATACGAAGGCACTTCAGTATACATCAGTTTTTTGCAAAAGAATCATTTTTGTAAAGCGAAAAAAAAGCTGTTAATGTTGTATCCGGTGGATTCAGGGCTCTTTGTTGCACGTTGGTTTCCGTGAAATAAACACGTTGACCATTCTGTAAATGTACCGCTAAGTGAACAACAGCTGGACTACGTTCATGTATCGGAAATGAAAGAATTCGCCAAACAGCTTCATTACTGCTTATGTATCTTCCAGCCTGATATTGTACGATTTCGTCGAAATCTTTGATTTCGGGCTGCAAGCCAAAAACTGCCATGTCACTACTTTTGTTGACGTATTTACATATGTATTTGATTGCCTTTACGGAGTTACAGTATTCAACGTTTATGTGCGCATTAAATGTTTTTGATAATAATGGGGAATATGGAACAACCCACTGGTTATCTACTTCGATGGTGGTACCGTTACGCTTCTTTATTATTGCTGTTTTACCGCCATCTTCAGTAGATCTTCTTCTATATTGTGGGTAACCATCATTGCCAGTAATTGTGTTTGATACTAAAAGTTGAAGATATTGCTTTGTGCACCTTCCTTTGGCCATGCATGGTGAATTTTCGTTCAATGCACCGCAAGGTCCATGCATCATATTTTTTACAACAATGTCATATAGCCCCTTATCGACATTTTCATCAGATATTTCAGCGGAAATCACATCATCAATTTCGTTAGAAGTATTTTTATTATATAGCCAGATTAGTATATGTGCGTGTGGCAAACCTCGTTTTTGCCATTCCACTGAGTACATCTAGCATCGCACTGACCCAAACACTTCAAGTTTTACTATGTAGTTTAGCAGTAATTTAGACTTTTGCCGGAAGACACGGGCCGTAATGTCATGCCTATGAACCGCCGATTGTCCTTGAAGTAAAAGCTGCTGTATCTCGTCCCAAGATTGATTACATGTAAATGTAATAAATAAATCTGGACGACCATAGAGACGAACATACGCAATAGCATCTTGAGCATATTCATGCATATGACGGAGACTGCCAGCATATGATGAAGGTAAAATCGTTAATCTTCCAACGTTTGTGGTATTACCGTCATTTACAACTGCATCTCGCAAATGAATGTATTGTTCAGAGCGGAGCTTGGTCTGATTCTGGCGGATATATAGCAAACGTTCTGATTCAATTTTTGCATACATATCAACGACATATTGGTGAAACAATTGACGGAATTTTAAAATATAATTGTCTTCATCCTGCCGAATCATTAGTCTATAGGAATAACAATGCATTGCACTGCATTTCTTATTCATTTCTTTGTTAGTGGCTGGATTCATCAATTTAATATTAAAGTGATAGCCGTCGGCTCCATCCAAAAAAAATGATAAGATATTGTAGGGCATCGTAGCACCGATGAGTTTCAGCAATTCTTACCAACTGAGCGTTTTGCTTATGAAGAATAATATCTCGAGGTAAAAACTGATCACCGAGCATAACGATTGTCACTTCGTCGATAGTTGTAGCATTGTATCTACGCACATGTTGGCCAGGAGGCGTTTTGTCAGCGGAACAATTTTATACGTATCAGTAGGCATCAAATCGATGGCTGTTTTGAACAGACGCACTAAATTATTATTTTCGTGGAAAAGATGTTGCAATTAGGAAACGATTGTCCTTTCAACGTTGGGATAAATGTTGCAACGTGCAATCAATTCAGAATTTCTATCACTGATGAAGTAAACTTGTAAAAATTTATGATTCTCGCCTGAGAATAATAAATTTGCCCTTTTAATTTGAAAGTAGGCATAAATTGATCTGGGTTTTCGATTTGAGCACCAAACGACGTCATTTGGAAACATGAGTTATATCTTCTGATCTGTGATAAAAAGCGCTTAGATTCTGACGTAGTTCCAGTAAGCAAAGTCTTCAATGGCTCTGGTGGTGCAGCCAATAGAGGAAGTTTAACTTTTCCTGAGGCACAACACATTCCCATTGTTTCACCATTGAATTTCAAGGCCTTGCAATAGGGACAAATTTTAGACACAGTCCCGATTTGAACACATCTACTATAATCATCGTTTTTAAAGCATTTATCTTCAAGACATTTTTCTTCATTATTTCTTTAGTTCTTAGCTAATATTTTCTCTGATCATTAAAAAACCTACGAAGGTAATTCAAGGCCCGTAATGAGGGATCTTCAGTATGCAATACCCTAAATAGAAATTTCATCAAGACCTCTAGCATTCAACTTAACGGGGCCCACTAACTTAACCGCTAGGGGGCCCTAGAATTCAATGATACGTGGGGGGCCTAGCATCCAATTTCCTCAGGGGCCCAACCCAACGAAATATTGGCAAAGACCACAAAAATAAGCACGCAACAAGTTCCATCTCACGAAGAAAAAAAACAACAAGTAATAAGTTTCATGAAAAAAAATCAGCTGAAACAAGTTATGCGAAACAAAATCTTATGAACAAAATCAGTTTCACGAGAAGAAAAATTAGTGTACAAGATTTTCGAAGAAAAAAAAAACATTTAACAAGTTTTACGAAAAAACTTCAGCACGTAACAAGTTCCACGAACAAAAATGGGTACGTAACAAGTTCTATGAACGAAATCAGTTTTGCGATGTAAAGAAAAAGCCAATGTACAATTTCTACGAAGAGAAAAAATAATATGCAACATGTTTTACGAATAAAAATCATTAGGCAACAGCTTCCATGAACAAAAATCAGCGCCAAACAAGTTCAATGAACAAAATCAGCGTCACGATGACAAACAATCGATATACAAGTTTCCTGAGAATAGAAATCAGCATGCAACAAGTTTTAAGAGTAATAGTCTGCACGGAACGAGTTCCATGAACAAACCAGTTTCATGATGAGAAATAAAAATGGACAAGTTTCACAAAGAGAAAAAATTGACAAGCAACAATTTTTAGGAACAAAAATCAGAACGCAAGAAACTCCTCGAATAAAAATCAGTGCATATCAAGTTCCATGAACAAAATCAGTTTCACGAGGAGAAAAATCAATGCACCAGTTTCACCCAAAGAAAAATCAACATACCACGAGTTTCACGAACAAGAATCAGCACTCAACAAGCTCCACAAGCAAAAATTAGCACGCGACAAGTTCCATTAGTGAAAATCAGCACCCAGGAAGTTCCTTGAACAAAAACAGTTTCACGATGAGAAAAACAAATGTAAAAGTTTCAAGAAGAGAGAAAATCAACATGCCAACAAGTTTCATGAACAAAAATTTGCATGCAAAAATTTCCACTAACAAAAATCAGCACCCAACAAGTCCCTTGATCATAGTCAGTTTCGCGAGGAGAAAAATTTATGTAAAAGCTTTAAGAAGAGAAAATATAACATGCAATAAGTTCCGCGAACCAAAATCAGCATGGGAGAATTTCCAAGAATGAAAATCAGCACCAGACAAGTTTCTTGAACAAAATCAGTTTCACGATGAAAAACACCAATCTACAAGTTTCACGAAGAGAGTAAATCAACACGCAACAAGTTTCATGAACAAAAATTTGCACGCAAGAAATTCCAAGAACAAAAATCAGCATGCAACAAGTCCCATAAACAAAATTAGTTTCACGAAGAGAAAAATTAATATACAAGTTCTTGCGAAGAGAAAATTAAACATTTAACTATTTTCACGAGAAAACTCAGCACGCAACAAATTCCATTAACAAAATCAGTTTTGAGAGGTGAAGAAAAAGTCAATGTATATGTTCTACGAATAGAAAAAAAACAACATATAACAAGATTCAAGAAGTAAAAATCAGTAGGCAACAACTTCCTTCAGCAAAAATCAGCATGCAGCAAGTTCAATGAATAAAATCAGTTTCACAATGACAAAAGTCGATACACAAGTTTCCTGAAAAGAAACATCAGCATGCAACAAGTTTCAAGAACAACAATGATTTTTTTCATTAAACTACTTAAATGTTTAATTTTCTCCTCGGAAAACTTATATATTAATTTTTCTCCTCGTGAAACTAACTTTGTTTATGGGACTTGTTGTGTGCTGATTTTTGTTCGTGGAATTTGTTGCGTGCAAATTTTTGTTCATGAAACTTGTTGTGTGTTGATTTATTCTCTTCATGAAACTTGTAGTTTGGCATTTTTCATCGTGAAATTGATTTTGTTCAAGGAGCTTAACCGGTGCTGATTTTCATTCTTGGAAATTCTCGCATTCTGATTTTTGTTCGCGGAACTTATTGCATGTTGAATTTTCTCTTTGTAAAGCTTTTACATTAATTTTACTCCTCCCGAAACTGACTATGAACACGGGACTTGTTGAGTACTGACTTTTGTTCCTGGAAATATTTGCATGAAACATTTTGCATGTTGATTTTCTCTCTTCTTGAAACTTTTAAATTTGTGTTTTCTCATCGTGAAACTATTTTTTTCAAGGAACTTCCTGGGTTATGATTTTCACTCATGGAACTTGTCACGTGCTATATTTTGTTCGTGGAACTTGTTGAGTGCTGATTCTTGTTCGTGCACCAGGCAAAACTGGTGCATTGATTTTTCTCCTCTTAAAACTGATTTTGTTCATGGAACTTGATACGCGCTGATAATTTATTCGTGGAATTTCTTGTGTTCTGATCTTTGTTCCTAAAAATTGTTGCATGTCGATTCTTTCTCTTTGTGAAACTTGTCCATCTATTTTTCTCATCGTGAAACTGGGTTTTTTCATGGAACTCGATGCGTGCAAATTATTATTCTTGAAACTTGTTGCATGCTGATTCTTATTTTCAGGAAACCTGTATATCGATTTTTTGTCATCGCGAAACTGTTTTTGTTCATTGAACTTGTTTGGCGCTGATTTTTACTCATGGAAGCTGTTGCCTACTGATTTTTATTCGTGAAACATGTTGTATGTTGTTTTTTTTCTTCGTAGAATTTGTACATAGGCTCTTTTTTCACCTCGCAAAACTGATTTCGTTCATGGAACTTGTTACGTCCTCATTTTTGTTTGTGAAAATTGTTACGTGCTGAAGTTTTTTCGTAAAACTTGTTAAATATTAATTTTTCTCTTCGAAAAACTTGTATATTAATTTTTTCTTCTCGTGAAACTGATTTTGTTCATAAGGTTTTTGTTCGCATAACTTGTTTTATGCTGATTTTTTTTCATGAGACTTATTACACGTTGTTGTTTTTCTTTATGAGACTAACTTGTTACGTGCTTATTTTTGTTTGTGGAAATTGTTATGTAGTGTTTCTCGTTCGCAAAACTTTTTCATGTTGATTTTTCTGTTCTGGAAACTTGTACATAGATTTTTTTCCTCATGAAATTCATTTTGTTCATATAACCTGTTGCCACCTGATTTTTGTTCGCAGAGCTTAGTACCTACTGAATTTTTTGTTCTTGAAACCCTTTGCATGATGATTTTTTACTTCGTGAAACATGTAATTTGTTTTTCTCCTCGTGAAACTGATTTAGTTCTTGGAACTTCTGCGTGCTGATTTTTTTTTCGTTGAGCTTGCTGCGTGCTGATTCTTCTTCGTGAAACTTGTTGCATGTGGATTTTTTTCTTTTTGAAACACGTATTTTTATTTATATCTTTGGGAAACTAATTTTGTTCATGAGACTTATTTTGAGCTGTTTTTTGTTCGTGGAACTTGTTGCGTGCTGGTTTTGTTCTTGAAACTCGTTTTACGCTGATTTCTCTGAATAAAACTTGTAGACTAATTTTTCTCCGCGTGAAACTGGTTTTTACCATGAAACTTATTAGTGTTGATTTTTGTTCGTATAACTTGTTGGGTTCTGATTTTTGTGCATGAAACTTGTTACAGGTAGAATTTTCTCTTTGTGAAACTCGCACATTAATTTTTCTCCTGGTGAAACTGATTTGTTCATGGAAGTTGCTACTTACTGATGTTTGTTCATGAAACTTGTTATATGTTGATTTTTCTCTGCGTGAAACCTATACAATTAATTTTCTTATCGCAAAACTTGTTTTGTTCATGGAACTTGTTACATGCTGATTGTTCTTTCTGAAACTTGTTGCATGTTAATTATTCTTTTAGTGAAACTTGTAAATTGATCTTTCCTTACTGTGAAACTGGTTTTTTTCATCGAACTAACTGTACCGATTTTGTTTGTCAAATTTGTTGCGTCTTGTTTTTTCTCTTTGGTTTTTGTTTGAGTTTTTTATCATGGAACTAGTTGCGTGCTGATTTTTCTTCATGAATTTTGTTGTATATTGATTTTTCTCTTCGTAAAAACTTGTAGAATTGAGTTTTCTCTTGGTGAAACTGATATTCTTTATTGAACTTGTTGCCTGGTGATTTTTGTCTCTGTACTTGTTGCGTGCCAATTTTGTTCATGACACTTTTTACAAGTTGATTTTACCTTCGTGAAACTTATAAAATTAATTTTCGAATCAGGAGACTGGTTTTGCTCATGGAACTTGTTACGTGCTGATTTAAATGTTTATGAAAGTTGTTGCATGTTTATTTTTCTTTTCGTGAAACTTATACATTTATTTTCCTCACGGTGAAACTGATTGTTTTTATTTTCATATAGCTTACTGCATGTTGATTTCGTTCGTGAAATTTGTCGCGTCTTGACTTTTCTCTTCGTAAAAGTTGTTTAGTGATTGTAATATTCGTGAAAGTGAATTTCTTTATGGAAATTGTTGCATGGTAATTTATTGTTGATGACACATGTTGAATGTTGATCTTTCTGTTTATGAAACTTTTGCATTGGTCTTTCACATCATGAAACTTAATTTGCCCATGGAACTTGCTACTTACTGATTTTCTTTCATGAAACTTGTCGCTTGCTGATTTCTTGTTCGTCAAACTTACTGCATGGTGATTTTTCCCTTGTGAAACTTGTACATTGATTTTTCTCCTCACAAAACTAATTTTTGTTCATCTAACTTGTAACTTGCTGATTTTTATTCATTAAATTTGTTGCATCTTGATTTGCCTCTTAATTAAACTTGTAAACTTGATTTTTCTCCTCGTGTAACTGACTTTCTTAATGGAATTTCTTGTTGCATGCTGATTTCTGTTTTTGGAACTTGTTGCGTGCCAAAGTTTGTTCATGAAACATGTTATATATTGATTTTTCTCTTCATGGAACTTATACAATTAATTTTCTCATCTTAAATCTGGTTTTGTTCACGGATCCTGTTACGTGATGATCGTTGTTCGTGAAACTTGTTGCATATTAATTTTCTTTTAGTGAAACTTGTACATTGATCTATCCTTACTGTGAAACTGGTTTGTTCATGGAACTTACTTTATACTGATTTCGTTTTTAAAATTTGTTGTCTTGATTTTTCTCTTTGTTTTTTGTTTGAATTTTTGTTCATGGAACTAGTTGCGTGCTGATTTTTCTTCATTTATCTCTACGTAAAACTTTTAGACTTGATTTTTCTCTTCGTGAAACTAATATTGTTGATGGACCTTGTTGCATGCTGATTTTTGTTCGCAGTAGTTGTTGCGTGCCGATTTTGTTCATGACACTTGTTATAAGTTGATTTTTCTCACTGTGAAACTGATTTTTTTTTCATTTAGCTTACTGCATATTTATTTCCTTCGTGAAATTGGTCGCGTCTTCACTTTTCTCTTCGTAAAGTTGTTCACTGATTGTATTCCTCGTGAAAATATATTTCTTCATGAACCTTATTGCATGCTGATTTTTTGTTCATGAAAACTGTTGAATGTTGATCTTTCTCTTCATGAAACTTGTGCATTGATTTATCTCATTATGTAACTTAATTTGCCCATGGAATTTATTGCGTGCTGATTGTTGTTCGCAAAACTTGTTGCATGTTGATTTTTTTTTTCGTAAAGCTTGTACATTGATTTTTCTCCTCAAAAGACAGAATTTGTTCGTGAAACTTGTTGTATGCTGAATTTTGTTCTTAAAACTTGTTACGTCCTCATTTTGTTGGTGAAACTTGTCGAAAGTGTTTCTTCTCTTCGTGAAACTTGTGCATTGACTTTTTTTTCTAACGAGAATTATTTCGTTCTTGGAACTTGTTATGTGCTGATTTTTGTTCGTGGAACTTGTTGCATGATGATGTTTGTTCATGAAACTTTTTGCATATTGATTTTTCTCTCGTAAAACTGTTTTAGTCCTTGGAACTTGTTGCGTGTATTTTTGTTCGTGGAACTTTTAGCATGCTAATTTTTTTTCGTTGAACTTGTTGTATGTTGATTTATCTCATCGTGAAAGTTGCTGATTATTTTTTCGCCTCTTTAAGCTGATTTTGTTTATTGTAACTATTGTGTACTGCTTTTCGTTCATGCAACTTGTTGCAAGCTGATTTTATTCATGGAACTTGTAGTGTTCTGATTGTTGTTCACGAAACTTGTTGTATTTTTCTTTTCGTAAAGCTTGTATCTTAATTTTCCCCCCAAGAAACAGATTTTGTTCATGGAACTTGTTGTGTGCTGAGTTTTGTTCGTGAAACTGGTTGTGTCCTGATTTTTGTTGGTGAAACTTGTTGCAAGTTGTTTCTTCTCTTCGTGAAGCTTGTGCATATACTTTTTTTCTTGTGAAAATGACTTTGTTTTTGGAACTCGTAGTGTACTGATGTTTGTTCGTGGAACTTGTTGCATGCTCATTTTTTCGTGGAACTTCTTGTATGTTGATTTATCTCTTCGTGAAAGTTTCAGATTGTTTTTTCCTTGTGAAACTGATTTTGTTTATGGTAATTATTGTGCACTGCTTTTCGTTCATGCAACTTATTGCGAGCTGATTTTGTTCATGGATCTTGTTGCGGGGTGATTTTGTTCGTGAAACTTTTTGCATGTTTATTTTTCGTTTCGTGAAAGTTGTAAATTGATTTCCTCCACATGAAATTCATTTTGTTCATGGAACTTGTTGTGTGCTAATTTTTAATCGTGGAATTTGCCACAAATTGATTTTTTTTGTCCATGAAACTGTTGAGTTTTTACTTTTTGAAACTTGCACATTGATTTTTCTCCTCGTGAAATTGTTTTCTTACATGAAACTTCTTAAAAAGGGGATTTTTGTTTTTGGAACTTATTGCGATTATATTTTTCTTTTTAGAACTTGTACAATAATTTTTCTCCTTTTGAAACTGATTTTGATCATGGGACTTATTGCGTGCTTACTTTTGTTCATGGAATTCGTTGCGTGCAAATTTTAGTTTATGAAACTTGTTGCATATTGATTTTTTCTCTTTGTGAAACTTGTACATTGGTTTTACTCATCGTGAAACTGACTTTTTCCGAGGAACTTGCTGGATACTGATTTTCGTTCATGGAACTTGTTGTGTTCTGATTTTTGTTCGTGGAACTTGTTGATTGCTGATTTTTGTTAGTAAAACTTGTTGCAAGTTGATTTTTCTCTTCGTGAAACTTGTAAATTGATTTATCTCCTCATGAACTTCATTTTTGAAGTTTCGTTACTGATTTTCGTTAATGGAGCTTGTTACGTGGTTATTTTTGGTTTTTGGAGCTTGGTGCCTCTTGATTTTTTTTCCGTGAAACTTGTACATTGATTTTCCTCCTCTGAAAGTCATTTTCGTTCATAGAACTTATTGCGTGCTAATTTTTAGCTCGTGGAGCTTTTTACGTGCCAATTTTTGTTCAGAAAACTTGTTACATTGGATTCTTTTCTTCGTGAAACTTGTACATTAATTTTACTCTTTGTAAAATTAGTTTTATTCACGGAACTTAATGCGTGCTAATTCTTTTCCACTTGTTGCTTGCATATTTTTGTCTATTAAATTTGTTGCATCTTGATTTTTCTCTTCGTAAAACTTTTACACTTGATTTTTCTCCTTGTGAAACTAATGTTCTTTATGGAACTTGTTGTGTGCTTATTTTTGTTCGTGGAACTTGTTGCATGCTGATTTTTTTTCGTGGAACTTGTTGTATGTTGATTTATCTCAAGGTGAAAGTTGCTGATTGTTTTTTTCTCCTCGTGAAACTAATTTTGTTTAGTTTAATTATTGTGCACTGCTTTTCGTTTATACAACTTGTTGTGAGCTGATTTTGTTCGTGAAACTTCTGCATGTTTATTCATCGTTTTGTGACATTTGTACATTGATTTTTCGCCATGTAAAATTCATTTTGTTCATGGAACTTGTTGTGTGCTTATTTTTCTTCGTGGAACTTGTTGATTGCTGATTTTTGTTCGTAAAACTGATTGCAAGTTGATTTTCTCTTCGTAAAACTTGTAAATTAATTTATCTCTTCTTAACAATTTTTTTTAAAGGAACTTGCTAGGCTCATTCAACTTGTTCCGTGCTTATTTTTGTTTGTGGAACTTGTTGATTGCTGATTTTTGTTTGTAAAACTTATTGCAAGTTGATTTTTCTCTTCGTAAAACTTGTAAATTAATTTATCTCTTCTTAACGATTTTTTTAAAGGAATTTGCTGCGTGCTGATTTTCGTTCATGGAACTTGGTACGTGGTTATTTTTCGTTTCTGGAGCTTGTTACATGGGAATTCTTCTCTTTCTATAATTTTTGCACTGAGTTACTAATTTTAAAACTAGTTTTGTTCACGGAACTTAATGCCTGCAAATGTTTATCCATGAAACTTGTTGCATGCTGATTTTTGTTTATGAAATTTGTTGCATCTTGATTTTTCTCTTCGTAAAAGTGGTACACTTTATTTTTCTCCTTGTGAAACTAATGTTCCTTATGGAACTTGTTGCGTGCTGATTTTGTTCGTGGAGCTTGTTGCGTGCCAACTTTTATTCATGAAACTTGTTACATGCTTACTTTTCTTATCGTGAAGATGTTTTTGTTCTTGAAGCTTGTTACGTGGTGATTGTTATTCATGAAACTTCCTGCTTGTGGATGTTTCTTTTCAAGAAACTTGTACATTGATTTTCTACTTGAAACTGATTTTTCTCATGTAACTTATTGCGTAGGCCTACTGATTTTTGTTCGTAAAACCTGTTGCATGTTGTTTTTTCTTTTCGAGAAATTTATACATTGAAATTTTCTTCTCGTGCAACTGATTTTATCCAAGGAACTTGTTTTGTGCTGATATCTTTTCGTGGAACTTGTTGCGTGCAGATTTTTTTTTCATGAAATTTGTTTCCTGCTTATTTTTATTCTTCGTAGAACTTATACAATTATTTTTCTCATTGTGGAAATGTTTTTGCTCTTGGAACTTGTTATGTGGTGATTTTTATTCGTGAATTTTCCTGCCTGTTGAGCTTTCTTTTCTTGAAACTTGTACATTGATTTTATTTACCTGAAACTGATTTTGTTCATGAAACTTATTGCGCACTGATTTTTTTTCATAAAACCTGTTGCATGTTGTTTTTCTTTTCATGAAACTTGTAAATTGAAATTTTCTTCTCCTTGTGCAACTGATTTTTGTTCAAGGAACTTGTTGCGTGCTGATGTTTGTTTGTGGTTCTTGTTACATGTTGATTTTTCTCTTAGTGACATTTACACATTAATTTAATTCTCCTGGTAAAACTGATTTTGTTCAAAGAACGTTTTACATGGATTGTTTTAGTGGAACTTGTTGCATGCTGATTTTTGTTGCACATTAATTTATCTCTAAGTGAAACTTGTACTTTTTTCCTTGTGGAATTTGTTTTTTCAAGGAACTTGCCACGTGCTCATTTTCATTCATGGAACATGTTGTGTGCCTAGTTTTTGTTTGGTGAGTTTGATGTGTCATGATTTTTTCTTTTCTTGAAGCTTATGCATATATTTTTCTCCTCATGAAACTGGTTTATGCTGATTTTTGTTCATGAAACTTATTACATGAAAGTTTTTCTCTTCGTGAAACGAAACTTGTTGCGTGTTAATTTTCGTTAGTAGAACTTGTTGCGGGCTAATTCTTGTTCATGAAACTTGTTACATGTTTATTCTTCTTGTTGTGAAACTTGTACATTGAGTTTTACTAGTTTTAAAACCGGTTTTGCTCATGGTACTTAACGCGTGCTAATTATTGCTCATAAAACTTGTTGCGTGCTGATTTTTGTTTATGAAATTTGTTGCATCTTGATTTTTCTTCGTAAAGCTTGTGCACTTGATTTTTTCCTTGGGAAACAGAAATTCTTTATCGAACTTATTGAGTGCCAATTTTTCTTCGTGTAATTTGTTGCATGCCACTAATGTTCATGAAATTTGTTAATTTTCTTCGTGAAACTCGTACAATTATTTTGCTCATCGTGAAAATGTTTTGTTTTTGGAACTTATTACTTGCTGATTGTTGTTCCTGAAACCTCCTGCCTGTCGGTTTTTATTTTCACGAAACTTGTACTTGACTTTGTCTACCTGAAACATATTTTGTTCAATGAACTTGTTGCGTGATGAAGTTTGTTCATGATACTTGTTACATGTTGATTTTCTCTTAGTGACTCTTGTATATTGATTTTTCTCCTCTTGAGATTGATTTTGTTCAAAGAACGTTTTGTGTGGATTTTTGTGAAGGAACTTATTGCATGCTGATTTTTGTTGGTGAAACTTTTTGAACGTTGATTAATCTCTTAGTGAAACTTGCACATTTTTTTCTCCTCTTGGATTTTTTTTGTTCATGGAATATGTTGTGCACTAAATTTTTTTCATGGAACTGGTTGCGTGCTAATTTTTTTCGTGAAACTTATCGTATGCTTGTTTTTCTCTTCGTGAAACTAGTATGCTGATTGTTTTTCTCGTAAAAAGGGAATTTATTCATGGAACTTGTTGCGTGCTGATTTTTGTTCATGGAGCTTGTTGCTTGCTGTTTTTTTCCTGAAACTTGTTGGATGGTGATTTTTCTCCTCGTGACACTTGTACATTTATTTTCTCCTCATGAAACTGATTTTGTTCAATGAAATTGTTGCGTCCTTATTTTTGTTTATGAAACTTGTTGCAAGTTGAATTCTTCTCTTGATGAAAATTGTCAATTGATTTTTCTCCTCTTGAAACTGATTTTGTTCCTGAAACTTGTTGCGTACTAATTTTAATTCGCGAAACTTTCTGCATGAAATTTTTTTTCCATGTAACTCGTACAATTATCATTCTCCTCATTAACTTTTTGTTCCTGACACATATTGATTATGTTGTCTAATGTTTTTTCCCTTTTGAAAATTATTGTTTGTGGAGCTTGTTGCGTGCTAATTTTTGTTCATGAAACTTGTTATATGGTGACTCATCTCTTCATGAGACTCGTACAATTATTTTGCTCATCTTGAAACTGGTTTTGCTCGTGGAACGTAATCCATGCTAATTTTTCTTCATGAAAGTTGTTGTGTGCTGATTTTTGTTTATAAAATTTGTTGTATCTTGAGCTTTCTCTTCGTAAAATTTGTACACTCGATTTTTCTCCTTGTGAAAATGATATTCTTCACGGAACATGCTGTGTGCTAATTTTTGTTCTTGGGGCTTGTTTTGTTTCAATTTTAGTTCATTAAACTTGTAATTTGTTGATTTTTCTCTTCGTGAAACTTGTACGATTATATCCTAAAACTGGTTTTGTTCATGGAACTTGTTACGTTCTGATTGTTGTTTGTTAAACTTGCTGCTTGTTGATTTTTCTTTTAGTGATACTTGTACATGTATTTTTCTTACTGTTCTAACTGGTTTTGTTCATGGAACTTGTTGTTTAGTAATTTATGTTCGTGAAACTTGCTGCATGTTGATTTTTCTCATTGTGAAACTTGTACATTGATGTTTCTCCACGTGAAACTGATTTTTTTATGGAACTTCTAGCGTTCTGATTTTGTTGCCGCAACTTATTACTTGCTGATTTTTTTCAATTGAAAATGTTACATGACGATTTTTTTCTTTGTAAAAGTTATACATTGACTGTTTATTCCTCACAAAATTGATTTTGCTCATGGAACATGTTGCCTGCCGATTTTTGTTCGAAAAACTTGTTGCATGTTGACTTTCTCTTCATGAATCTTGTGCATTCATTTTTCTCTTCTTGAAATTGGTTTTGTTCATGGAACTTAATAATTCCTTATTTATATTTATATAACTTGTTGCATGCTCATTTTTGTTCAGGAAAATTGTTGTATCTTGATTTTTCTCTTCGTAAAACTTATATAATTGCTATTTATCCTTGTTAACTCAAATCCTTCATGGTACTTGTTTCGTGCTGATTTTTGTCATAGAACTTTTGTGCTAACTTTTGTTAGTGGACCTTGCTGCAAGCTGGTTATTTTTTGTTCTCGAATCTGTTGATTTTTCACTTCCTGAGACTTGTAAATTGATTCCTTCCTCGTGAAACTGATTTTATTCATCGAGTTTCTTGTGTTTTGATTTTTGTTCAAAAATATATATATACATTTTCAAGGAAATCAGAGTTTTGCACCTTTTTCTGATAAAACTTCTAATCAAATGTTTCTATTTGCAGATGTTTTTCTATATACTGGAACTCTTTTCAAACCAAAAGTCTTTAAATTAAGTGTTTTGGTGTAGAATTTTACAAAAGCAGGCTATCTTTATCCTCCCTAACGCAATCAAAATACCATATCTCTGCATTAAAAATTAGGTTTTTCAAATCCTATAACTTACTTACAGTTGAAAATTTGACTAATAAATCATTTTTTTGTTTCATTGTATCAAGGGAGTAAGATATACACCTGCCTTAACTTATGAGAACAATTTGGCTTAATTCCAATTTTTTAATTTAGTGATAGTTTGAGAAGTTGCTGCAGAGTAGTATTGATAGTTTGAGTTTGTAGATTTTAGAAAAAAAATTTGGGTAATAGCCTGGTACATATCCTTGACTTTGATTTTAATTCCTGATTTTAATCCTTGACCTTGAATTTAATTCCTGATTTAATTAAATTAAATTATTATATCCAGCAAGGCAAAGTATATAAAAATATTCCCAGTTAAGGACAATGATAGGCGTGTTGCCTGTTTTACAGAATTTGATGAGGGGTCATGTAGGTCATTTCCAATCTGCAAAGTAAACTCTCCTCTTTCCCCTTTAGTGAAGGAACTATGATAACAAAACTAGCTTCTGTCATGATCAATTTCTTGAATTCTTACACAAAAGATCTCAAGATAGAGTTTTACACCGCTAGTCAGTTGACCCAAACACTTTCCAAGCTGAAAACTAACATCAAATGAAATCTTACAAGGCAGATCTTAAGATGGAGTTTGCCACCACAAGTCATTTAACGCAAACTCTTTCCCCGCTGAGAACTGACATCACATGTGACATTTTTGCTCAAGTTAGTAATATTGTCAATATGTTATCACATACTAAAAATTTACTACAATCAGTTTGCTCTTTTTCAATTGTTCAGGACCTACCTGCCGCTTCAATGTTTTTTCAATTGTCTAACCTTCCTTTAGCCCAATAACTGAAACTGATGTTGTTGGACAGCACATTTACAGTATGATCATAATGAAAGACATTCGAATACTTTCGCGTATGGAGGAAAATTTTTACAAAGTTAAAAAATAACAGTTTCAAAGACAGAAAACAATTAGCATGCAGTGAGTTCTACAAACAAACATTAGCACACAACAAGTTCCAAGAACAAAATCAATTTCACGAGGACAAAAAAAATTTACAACTTTCACAAAGAGAAAAATCAACATGTAAAAAGTTTCACGAACAAAATCAGCTCGCAACAAGCTCCACGAAGAGAAAGCAGCTCACAACAAGTTCCAAGAACAAAGTCAGTTTAACGGGAAGAAAAATGAATTTCCAAGTTTCACAAAGAGAAAAACCAGCATGCAACAAATTTGACGAACAAAAATCAGCACATAACAAGTTTCATGATTAAAAAATCACGAGTTTCAATACGAGTACGAGTTTTACGAAGAGAAAAATCATGCTATAGGTTTCAAGAACAAAATTAGCATGCACAAAAACCCATGAACAAAGTCAGCGTCAATAGGAGAAAAATCAATGTAGGCTACAAGTTTAACGAAGTTAAAAATCATCAGTTTTACAAAAAAAAGCATGGAGCAAGTTCAACGAAACAAAATTAGCACAGAACGCGTTCTATGAGCAAAAATCAGCATGAAAAAGTTCCATGAAGAATATCTGTTAACGAGAAGAAAAATCAAGTGTACAAGCTTTACTAAGAAATAAATCAAGATAATACAATTTTTATAAATAAAACTTAGCATGCAAAAAGTTCCACAAACAAAAACAAGCTCGCAACAAGTTCCATTAAAAAAATAGTTTCATGAGGAGAACAATCAGTCTACAAGTTTCACGAAGAGAAAATTTAACATGCAAAAAGTTTCACAAACAAAAAATCCGCACGCAACAAGTTCCTTGAACAAATTTTAACACGCAACAAGTTTCATGAACAAAAACGTTTCTAAAGGAGAAAAATCAATGCTCAGGTTTCACGAAGAGAAAAAGTAACATGCAACATGTTTCACGAACAAAAGTAAGCACTCCACAACTTCCAAGAACAAAAATCAGCAAGCAACAAGTTCAATGAGCAAAATCAGTTTCAGGTGGAGAAGAATTAATGTACATGTTTTACGAAGAGAAAAAGTTAACAGGCAACAAGTTTTAGGAATAAAACCAGCCCCTAACAAATTCCACGAACAAAAATAAGCACGCAGCAAACTCTATGATTAAAATCAGTTTCACGAGGAGAAAAATCAATGTGCAAGTTTCTTTAAGAGGAAAAACAACATGCAACAAATTCCGTGACAAAAACAAGAACGCAACAAGTTTCGTTAACGGAAATTTGCACGCAGTAAGTTCCTTTAACAAATCAGTTTCACGAGGAGATAAAACAATGTAAAAGTTTCATTAAGAGAAAAATCAACATAGAACACATTCAACGAACGCAAACAAGTACGAAAAAAGTTCCATGAACGGAAATCAGCACGCAGCAAGTTTTCAAACACTTCGTGGTAACGAACTGTAGTAAGGAGCGACCCGGCTCAACAGTAAACTAAACTCTAAAAAACAGAATTTTAATGCTAAAATACACATCAAAAGAATCAGATTTTCATGTTGATTTTAAATATATACGTTTCATCAAATTTAGTCTTTGTCATCAAAAGTTACGAGCCTGAAAAAATTTGCTTTATTTTAGAAAATAGGATCACAGAATTTTATTATCACAGAATCTTAACGAAAATCACACCATCGCATTCGGCGTATCAGAGAACCCTGTAGCAAAATTTTCAAGCTCCTATCTACAAAAATGTGGAATTTCGTATTTTTTGCCAGAAGACAAATCACGGGTGCATGTTTATTTGTTTGTTTTTTTGGAGTTTTTTCCAGGGGTCATCGTATCGACGAAGTGGTCCTAGAATGTCGCAAGAGGTCTCATTCTACCGGAAATGAAAAGTTCTAGTGCCCTTTTTAAATGACCAAAAAAATTGGAGGGCATCTAGGCCCCCTCCCACGCTCATTTTTTCTCCAAAGTCAACAGATCAAAATTTTGAGATAGCCATTTTGTTCCACATAGTGAAAAACCATAATAACTATGTCTTTGAGAATGACTTACTCCCCTACAGTCCTTGAGGGAGGGGCTGCAAGTTACAAACTTCGACCAGTGTTTACATATAATAATGGTTATTGGGAAGTGTACAGTCGTTTTCAGGGGATATTTTTTTTTGGTTTTTGGGGGTGGGGTTGAGGGGAGGGGGCTATGTGGGAGGATCTTTACTTGGAGAAATATGTCATGGGGGAACAAAAATTCAATGAAAAAGGCGCAGGATTTTCTAAAATTACTATAAAAAAAAACAATGAAAAAATAAACATGGAAAAGTTTTTTCAATTGAAAGTAAAGAGTAGCATTGAAACTTAAAACGAACAAAGATTATTACGCATATGAGGGGTTCAAAAAATACTTTAGCAAAAAGAGCGAGGTATTTAGGAGGAGATAAATACCTCGCTCTTTATGCTATAGTATTTTTAGTAATTTCAACTATTTATTCTACGGCCTTTCTGATCCAGGGGTCATTCTTAAGGAATTGGGACAAAACTTACGATTTAGTGTAAAGAACGAGGTATTAACGAGGGTACAAACCCTCTCATATACATAATAAAAATTAAAGAATATAAAAGTTTGTTACGTAAGATAATTCTTAAGTTACGTATATTTTTACTAATGAAAAAATTCGTTAAAAATTAAAATTTATAGTTGCCTTTTTATGTAACCGAAAAATTGCATGGCAACTAGGCCTCCTTCCCCATCCCTTATTTCTCAAATACGTCTGATCAAAATTAAGAGAAAGCCATTTAGCCCAAAAAGGAATTAATAGGCAAATTTCATTTTAATAATTTATGTGTGGAGAGCCAAAATCAAACATGCATTAATTCAAAAACGTTCAGAAATTACATAAAAAAACAAGTTTTTTTTAGCTGAAAGTAAGGAGCGACATTAAAACTTAAAACGAACAGAAATTACTCCGTATATGAAATGGGTTGTCCCCTCCGCAATCCCTCGCTCTTTACGCTAAAGTTTGACTCTTTGCCACAATTCTGCTTTTTAAAACAATTAAAACTTTAGCGTAAAGAGCGAGAGATTGCGGAGGGGACAACCCATTTCATATACGGAGTAATTTCTGTTCGTTTTAAGTTTTAATGTCGCTCCTTACTTTTAGTTAAAAAAAACTAGTTTTTTTATGTAATTTAAATCAGGGGACACAAGTGCCGTGGTCGTGAATATGCTCCCTAGTAAGAATCAAGAAGTAAACAGTCTCAAATGCAAGGCGGTTTCGGGACTTGGTTTTGACAACTGAGATTACGCTGAAAATGCATTCAACACAAGCGGATGAGTGTGGAAGGGACATGATAGGTAACACGAATATGCAAAGTCCCGAGTAACTCTTGAAGCCCAGACCATTTTGAAGCTCATCCAGTTCTTCCCCCCCCCCAAAAAAAAAAAACTTTTGTTTTTTTCAAATCAGAATCAATAAAAAAAAAAAGATTGTTGATTGACTCGGTTAGGGAACATGACTAGCACTGGTACCAAGAAACTTCTACTAGGTAACTTCTTTGTGCGACTTTTTTGCGCTTGTTGTTTTTTGTCATGGTGTTGCTTTTTTCTTCTTTTTTCATCTATTTTTATTTTCTCTCGCCCGTCTTGTTGCATGTTTTATGACGGGTCTGCTGATAAAAAGATAACCAATAAACCAAATGTAACCTATTCTCCCTATTCAGGCATGTGTATGAACAAGCTCCAAAAACATTAAAAAACAAAACTATCGGTGCATGTTTATTTGGAACTTTTTCTATTTGGAAGTATTACTCAAATTGATCCTTTGACCGTTTATATCAAAGATTTTTTTGACGAGGGGGATTTTTTGGGGGTGGGGAATCTTTGCAAAAACTGCAAAATTTTGTTAATATGCATTTTTGTTATTTGTTACAGGCTAAACAAAACCTTTGGGGGGTCCCAACCTTGTGGAGGTTCCAAGAACGCATCAGATATTTTGCGGGGATGAGGGAATCTTTACAAAGCAACAAAAAATTTATTCATATGCATATTAGTTAATTTTCTACAGATTACACATAAAATGTAAATCACTTTTTACAGAGGCAGCCACAACCGGGTCAATCACTTTCTTTTTCTGCAAAACTATGCAAATTATGCCTCCAAAGATGGTGAAACCCCACACAGTCGCAGAGGTAAGTTTTGTACGTTGCATAAGTTTCCCTTTGTTTATATATAAGGGGGCAAATTTATCTTTTGTCTCCAAAAAGGCTAGGGGTATTAGGGTAAATACTTTAAAACGTGTCGAGGGAGATGTCAAACAAACTCATAACGTACTATATGCAGGAGGGCTGTCAAAAGGGTATAATATTGTTATCTATGGAATGGCTAAGATATTAAGTAGGAACTCAAAAATCATGCTGAGAGGGGAGTTGAAAAAGGAATGGAGAGAAGCCAGACTCCCCTCCTCTTGCTCTTTTTGATGCTCCCCTTTACAAAGATATATATATTAAAAGCCATCTTATTCAAAATAGTCTCAAGTTCTAATAGCTTTGCCCCCGCAGATGTCATGCCCCCACAGTCCCTATGAGCAAGGATTGTAAATTATCCAATTTGTCAATTTTTAACATGCAGGACATATTATTGGGATAGTGGGAGAATGTTTGATCATGTGTGTGTCCGAAATTACTAAGCTGGAACTCTAAAATAATGCTGAGAGGGGATTTGAAAAAGGAATGGAGAGAACACCCCCCCCCAGATTTCATGCCCCCACAGTCCCTTGAGCAAGGATTGTAAATTACCTAAGATGTAATTTCGGGCAGGGGCGGATCCAGGGGGGGGCGATCGCCCCCCCCCCCCTTAGACGGGGTGTAATTTTTTTTACTGCACTTACGGAAGTCTGCATTAACGCATGTTCTTACAGCTGCAACTAGACTATAAAACCTTTTTACATTAAGTTCATTCCACGGCTTTTCCACTATCAAGCTAGCCTCGAGTATTTTTTGTCACCTCATAGCATAGCAACAGTTCACCCGGTAAATTTTAGCTAGTTCTCGCCTCCCTGTTCGATCTTAACATTGGATGTGGGTGGGGTTGCGCAACGCAATCGAACCTGAAGTGTCAAAACAAACATTTCGTTTCAGTGTATAATGAAATTTGAATGTACATGTGTCACAAAGATTTTCGTCGTTTAACCGATATTGATGTCGGGAAAACGCGGACAAAAGACGCTTGACAGCTTTGTCATTTCAAAGTCTTGCAGAATGGATAGTGTAACTGTAACTACAAGTAGCTCTTCAATTAGTTCTGTTGGAAGTGGCGAACACGGGCGAATTCTTAATACTTTGCAATCTTCTGTTAACCCCGTTAGCGTTCAGAGTGGTCATCCAACAACACCCCCGCCCCCTACCCTGTTTCCGGAAAACGATATTGGGATCCACATCGGTACAATACATGCCATTGACGACCGGATAAACTACGAGCTTCTGGAGAGGCCACGGAAACTCCCGATTGGATGCCAAATGCCGTATTCTGTTCATTTAAAGCGGGGGAAAGACGAAAAAAGGTACTTGAACGATTCTCATTTGCAGAGTTTCCATTGGCTTGTATATTCTACTGCCCAGAAAGGTCTTTTTTGCAAATACTGCCCTTTTTTGTAACTGAGGCTAGCGGGGGTTCAAATAGACAGGTTACCCTACAAAAACTGGTCACAAAGCCTGTCACAAAATTTGCTAAGTTACTGGGAAAAGATGCATACAGGACAATACATGATACTTCCCAGTACCATCATGTTGCAAAAATGCAACCTACATCAGCAAAACAACCCAAAACCAGTTGATTGAGTGTTGTGCGAAAAAAGTTACAAGTGTCATTCTAGAAAGAGTAAAGTCAGCAAGGTATTACAGCAGCATTTTCGATGAGACAACAGATGTGTCACATTCATCGCAAGTTAGTTTAGCTCTCTGCTGTGCCTTCGATAACCAGACACGAGGACTTCATTGGTTTTGTTGACGTTCATCATGCCACCTTTGAACCTTCCACTGCAGACAAAGAGCCGACTGTCAACGGAAAAGTGATTGGCCAGCTAGTTCTAAGCCTTTCTGGAGAAATGGGGTTGAATTTACTTGATTGTGTTGTAATCGGTACGGATGGGTGTGCAATGATGGTATCAAATAACTGTGGTGCTGTAATTGAAATTCAGAAAAAAAAGCTAAAAATGCGTCTCGTTGTCCTTGCTTTAACGACGCCCTGAACCTTTCTTTGTCAAGAAGCTCAGCTGTTTCGAGCATCAGAAATGCCATTGGTGTTATAAAAGAAGTTGTTGCATTTTTTAATGAATCTACGAAGAGAAATTACGTCTGGAATAAGGTTCTAAAAGCTCAGCTTAAGGGAATGCTTAGGATGGTTTTAGGTAGCACTGTAATCCACATAAACGGACACGGTTTATAGTTTCGATTTTAATAGCAGGCCCTCGAGCAGGTAGGTTTTTTTTTACCTCTGAACACGACAAACTGTTGCTTTGGTGATTGCCACCACAATTGGCAGACGTAAAAGACTACGCTTGACAGTTCTTGTCACGGTTTCTACGATTACCGTCACATCTGCTGCATTTAGTTTTATTAGAACAGTCTCTAGCAAAATGACCAAGGACTTGACAATTATGGCATTCCTTTGGCTTCTCAAGCGGCAACGTACCTTGAAATAATCCCTATTCAATCTTGATTCCTTGTTTAACAGCACGATTTAATGCATCTTTCGATATGAAATTTAACGTGACTATAGACGTATTACCAAATCTGGCTCCACAGTTCACGCTGCTAAAGATAATAGGTATTTGCAAAACACCATAGCATTGATCCATCCTGATAATGGCTCACACGGCATATTCGTGCTTCACAACCTTCACTCAAATATTTAGCGTATTTGGTTTTACAGCAACAGCAGGACTCGCTGACTGTTCGTCAGACATATGTACTACGATCTCGTCTTTTTTAGCCACAATATTTTGGACTTTACTGGCATAAACAAGCTTTTCCACATACTGGCGTTGATGAGCTGGGTTTCGAATGTTCAAATTGCATGGAACATTGTTCAGCATTACAGGGACAGTAGGTTAAATAAAAGTCCCTAAAAGGGTCCAATCTAATGTAAGTCAATGTGTAAGAAACCGATTTCTACAACTGGACGATATTTTCCCTTGTTCATTCCGCAAAAAATATCGCTGTCACCCTAACTAATGACTTGCTCTTTGATTAACAAATCAGACCTGTCATCAAGTCAGCAAATGTTATGATGCAGACAGTAGTATGCTTGAGGCATTTCGGATAGCGAGATGGCTCATATTTCTCATGTGCTCCCTATATTTGAGCAGTATATTATACCTTATATTTTACCCCGGATAAGGGCCGTATAGTCGTAACTGTTCTCAAAGCTTGAAAACGTTCAGTGAATTACGGTAATATGTCCTAAGCCACTCGGCCAAAAATAAATATTATATGTCATAAAACTTAGACTCGGTTTTGTCTGAGCGATTGAAGCTCTTTGGCAAATTTAATATGGAGCCCACCGTCAGAACGCACAAAATACAACAACCAGCTTGTTCTTAATTTGCTCTGCAATCCATAAAAACGGATCATTTTATTTTACCACTTCGCTCTAGTTCATTAGGACTAACAACCAGTGCAAAAAATATTGATTCTTGAAAATTACCTCTCTTAGTTATTGAAATCTGCCTGATTGACAAGGTCAGTCGGATAAAAAAAAAATCTCTGAACTACAAATTTGGCAGGTGGCACTGTCCGTTCTGGCAAAAATCTTCTTGCAAATCTTACAGCAGAAAGATTTGATTCAGGGATAAGGTTCCTCACTTTATGCATACTTTAGAGAGTGCATCCAAAAAGGAAGAAAATGTTAACTAGATAGAAACGCGAGACAACCCATTTTTAGAGCTGTGCCAAACATAAACCAACAGCGTGCAGCTCCACACATAAGACCGTGTGGAGCTTTTAATCTAGTAAGGGTTTTACTAGAAAAGTGTTTATAAGGGTTTACTTGTTAAGGCTTTTGAACAACCTTAACAAGAATTCCACCTATGGTCATTGGTACGGGAAAATATTGGATGATATTGTTGACAACAATAAAGAGGATTTTTATTTCTAACTTCAAAAAGTATGTCATTTACATATATTAAGAACAATAGTGGCCCTAAAATTGACCCTTTAGGGACAAAAAATTCCTGAACGAATTGAATAAAAATATTGAAGCAAGCACATGAGATCCCAATTTAGCGCTACGTGTCGAATACGTAAGAATCTTGCTTCTTGTACAACGTATTAGATCTGGCCACGACATCCAGTAGAAATGTATGTGCTTGTTCTTAATTGACTAGCAGAAAAATGTTATCTTTTTTGGAGCAAAAATAAAGAACCATTTGTTTGACTCATTTGCTTTGTTTTGTTAGGGCCATTGACCATAACCATTGGTCAAAGCCCTTGTAAATAATAATTATTTTGGAAAAGCACCCGAAAAATTATTGCAATCCGTTGAGTTACGCAGAAAATTTCACTGAAATATCAAGTTAATAAGTGGTACTAACTAGTAGTTATTAGTAGGCACTACTAGTAATTAATAAGTGGTTGTTTCAAAAAGGAAGAATAAGTTGTCAACTACATAGCAGCATAATAAGAGACTCAAAACTAAAAAATTCAGTTTTACCAAGACGTAATTCAGTGACGTACAGGGCCGCATAAGACAGTGTGTTTCTCTTAGTCCAATAAAAGTTTTGGGACAATTTTAAAATTAAAGGGCTGAATTGAAATATTGATATAATCATGTAAGAGACAGCCAGCTATGGCCCTTTGTTGATAATGTTGGATTTTTACTTATTACAGTATCCCAAAGTGGTGAAATTTCAGGCACTTTTTGAAAATATAGGTTTCAATATATATGGGTTCCAATGCTATGAGCCAGAACCTTTATCAAGAAAATTGATCAGCACTGCCAAATTTTTAAATTTCCAGCGATTTTTGTTTTCAGTACATTTAATAGCCTATACATAAAATACTTCTTCGAGAGTGATAATCACCCCTGAAAAAATATATATCCCTCAAAATATTAAATAGAAAGGTGGAATGGGTGAAATATCAAAATTTAATTACGCAGGTTATCATTTACATGGCTTTCAAGGCAAATTCTTCGAACCACTCTTTTTATATGGATATTCCTCATTGGGGCAAAGTCCTTGGTAAATAAGAAAACATTAAACAATGTATATAAAAAGGAAAATGAAAAATGTTCCCGTTTCAGACTCAGTGAAGAGAAAGCTCTTGACAGTTCTTACTCTCCTCTCTTTGAGATAAAATTAAACAAAAAAAAAAAAGTTTTTTTTAAATGAAAGTAAGGAGCGACATTAAAACTTAAAACAAATAAAAATTACTCCATATATGAAAGGGGCTTTTCCTCCTCAACGCCCCACTCTTTACGCTAAAGTTTGACTCTTTCTCTCAACTCTACATTTTAAAACAGTAACAAACTTTAGCGTAAAGAGCGGGGCGTTGAGGAGGAAAAGCCCCTTTCATATACGGAGTAATTTTTTGTTCGTTTTAAGTTTTAATGTCGTTCCTTACTTTCATTTAAAAAAAACTTTTTTTTGTTTAATTTCCGGACGTTTTTAAATTAATGCATTTTTTTTTATCTTGGCTCTCCACGCATAAATATTAAAACGAAATTTGCATATTAATTTTTTTGGGGCTAAATGTCTTTTTCATAGTTTTAATCGAAAGATTTTGACAAAAAAGGAGCGAGAGTGGAGGCCTAGTTGCCCTCCAAGTTCTTGATTACTTAAAAAGGCAACTATAACTTTTAATTTATTACGAGTATTTTCATCAGTAAAAAGTATACGTAACTTACGAATTAACTTACATAGCGAACTTCTATATTCGTATGTTTTTATTGCGTATGTGAAGGGGATCACCCCTTGTCGATACCTCGCTATTTACATTAAAGATTAAATTTTATCCCAATTCCTTAAGAATGACCCCTGAATCACAAAGGCCGTAGAATAGATAGTTGAAATTACTAAAAATACTTTAGCGTAAAGAGCGAGGTATTACGAGGAGGTAAACCCCTCGTATGCGTAATAATTTCTGTTCGTTTTAAGTTTTAATGCTGTTCCTCACTTTCAGTAGAAAAAACTTTTCATATTTATTTTTTCATTGTTTTTTTTTTAAATAATGCTAGAAAATCCTGAGCCTCCTCCATTGAAAGTCTCTTCTCCAATAACATGTTCCTCCATTGAAAGATCCTCCGACGTAACCCCCCTTCAACCCTCCCCCAAACCAAAAAAAAACGTGAAAACGTTTGTACACTTTCCAGTAACCATTACTACATGTAAATATAGGTCAAAGTTTGTAACTCGCAGCCCCTCCCACGGCAACTGCGGGGGAGTAAGTCGTCCCCAAAGACATAGTTATTAGGTTTTTTGACTATGATGAATAAAATGGCTATCTCAGAATTTTGATCCGGTGACCTTGGGGAAAAAATTAGCGTGGGAGGAGGCCTAGGTGCCCTCCAATTTTTTTGGTCACTTAAAAAGGGAACTAGAACTTTTAATTTCCGTTATAATGAGCCCTTTTGTGACATTCTAGGACCACTGAGTTGATACGATCACCCCTGGGAAAAAAAACAACAACAAAACAAATAAACACGAATCCGTGATTTGTCTTCTGGCAAAAAATGCTAAATTCCACATTTTTGTAAATAGCGGCTTGAAACTTCTACAGTAAGATTCTCTGATACGCTGAATCTAATGGTGTGATTTTCGTTCAGATCGTATGACTTAGGGGGTATTTCCCCTATTTTCTAAAATGAGGCAAATCTTCTCAGGCTCGTAACTTTTGACGGGTAAGACTAATCTTGATGAAACTTGCATATTTAAAATCAGCATTAAAATGAAATTCTTTTGATGTAACTATTGGCACAAAAATTCCATTTTTTAGAGTTTTGGTTACTATTGAGCCGGCCTTACTACAGTTCGCTACCACGAACTGTTTGATTTTCTAGCAGCACCTCTTTTGAACTCGCTACCTACGGTCCCGTGTGCACGTGGATGTAATCTTTTATGTTACATAAGAAAATTTGTATGCATTTGGAGGGGCACTATCACCCCAGCATATATATTGCAGAGGTAGCCAAAAACAATCCTAAAAATCAAAGGGGATTAGAGACTAATTTCTACCCCACCCCTCTCGCTGAATCTCCTTATATATTTTTCTGAAAGTTCAGGAGTTACAAGATTTGGTACACTCTCTCAACTTATACAAAGATCTACCGGCACCCTCCATGATGGCTGATGCGCAATTATACGCCACTTTGTGTACTTATATCTAGATTAAAATGAAAAACTTAGTTAAATGAGACTGTGAAATTAATTACTATGTCAATAGTTTATTTTGTAAGGACTACGTGAATCTTCAGCAGAAATACTTCAGCGAAAAATTAAAAACCCAATACAAAGTTTTTTAGGAACTTAAAACCGATTGGCCATCTCAGTTTTCAGTCTATTGCTTTTTGGCACCCATTTGGCAAAAATTGTCGTTTTCTCCGCATAATAGTAGAAATACCACTTAGCTGGGGCAGAAATTATTTTGTGTATTGAAAAACGCCAGAGAAACTTTCCATTATTCTGTCTAATGAGATTACCCCCAATATTTTACGACCAACGGTTCGATACGATGAGCCCTAAAGACAAAAAAAAACAAAACAACTAACAAATGAACAGGCAGGTGTCATCAGCCTTCTCAGAAAAAAAAAATCAATTTTCCCCCTCCTTCTATAAATGTTTTCCCTCTTTTCGAAGTTGAGACAAATTCCCAAAGACTCGTATATTTTGGTCTTATTCGTATATATAGGCTCGTCTAAATGCAGCAGATTTATAAGTTTATCATAAAAAACTAATTAGACTAGTGCATATATTTGTTTCCTTTTTAGCGTTTCTAGTTATTATTTTTAGAGTTTTGGCTGCTATTGCCACAAGTCACTCTTTACTTATAGTCTGTTGCAAAAAATGCTTGAGATACAAAAGTAAATACAAAACCCAATATCTTCATCTAATCATCGATGAAAAAAAGGTTTCTGGTAACACTTGATTCCCCCTTTCTGGTAAATTTCCTCACGGCAGTCTTCTTTACCTTTTGTACCGGCAAGCATATGAATAAAAACTTGAGTTGCAAAGAAATTTTTTTCTAGAACAGGGGAGCTGTCACCATACATCACCTATGTTTTGGTAAAGTCCAAATGAAAGTAGCTTATTAAGTAATTTCCCACCCCTTTTCAAACCCTCTTTTATGTTGAAGGTTAAAGAAGTCAGAAACATTAGACCTAAAATTGCACATTAAAGGCATCAAGCATCCCTCCCCTCAGCTTACACAATAGGACGAAAATTTCATACATAAATTTGAACCTTGATTAATCTGTTTTATTCAAAATCACCATTGAAAGACGAGTCTTTTGATGTATGTATTGTTATCAAAACACCCTTTTTGTAGGTTTCAGTTTCTCTTGATCCAAGTAGCTCCTTCGTTACCACAAACAGTATGACAAAGAAGATTACTTGGAAGGCATAACATTACAAAAGCCATCAACAAAAATATAACATAATGAAATTTTGACCGAAATATAAATAAACTTAAATGTAATGTAAATATAAAAATGAATGTTAATAAATAGATGTAGATAAACACAGATAAAATTATAACAATAAAAACGCTATTGAAACTTTTATTTCCGTTGACAAAAATATTTGCCACCACGGATAAGTTAGTTTTTGCTTTCTGAGATTCTTAGAAATCTTGAAATCATTTCGCTTCTTCTTCAAAGTAAAAAAATTCATTTTCTTGTTTAATCTTTTTTCTCTTTGCTAATATTTATGTTTTTCATTAAATTTAAATCCTTTGATGCATATATTGCTATATAAATTCTGATCTTACTGTTTCGATTACTATTGATACGGTTGAAATTCACAAGTTAAGGTCCCCTAGGGCCCAGGAGCTTATCCGCGAAATTTCAGCTCGATCCGATAACTCCTACCCTGTTTTCCAGAAACCACGCATAGCCACTTAATCTTCATATTCTTTTTTTTCCTCGACGCCTACAGGTCACAGCCGACATCGGATCTGGGTGTACGAAGACTCATTCGATGCGGAACTCTCCGAGTAGGTTTCCTTGAAAGTTTCGTAGGAAAATCTTAACCCCCCGGAAGTTTCGACCCACTCCCCCCCTTTAACGTTGTCCGATCAGGCTGAAATTCACAAGTTAAGGTCCCCTACGGCCCAGGAGCTTATCCGCGAAATTTCAGCTCGATCCGATAACTCCTTCCCTGTTTTCCAGAAACCACGCATTAGCCACTTAATTAACCAATTTCTCCATAAGAGCCCATGTTAATTTGAAATTTTTAAAAATTATTTAAAAGTTATATTTACACACATGCAGGTGGTTAGCTCAGTCGGTAGAGGGTGGGACATTTAATCCTCGGGTCAAGGGTTCAAGTCCCTTATCGGGCGGTTTTTTTTTCACAAAATATGAAAAAACTTCGTTTTCTTAAAGAGTTAAAGAGGCTGCGTCCCAAAGTCGAACATTAAAACGTACAGGAATTAGGAGAGGCATTCCTAATTCCTGTACGAGGAGTACAGGAATTATTAAATTACATCCGCCATGGATTGTAGAAAAACGTACAGAAATAATATGAAAAAAACTTCGTTTTCTTAAAGAGTTAAAGAGGCTGCGTCCCAAAGTCGAACCTTAAAACGTACAGGAATTAGGAGAGGCAGTCGGGGGGCTGCCGCCCCCCAAATCCCCCGCTTTTAAAGACTCTTTTGTACAGGTTTTTTGTTTTGTTAATTAAAAGAGGGCCTTTCCGAAGCCAAGAGCGGGGGGTCAGGGGGGCGGCAGGGCAGCCCCCCACAACAAAAAAACCTGTACAAAAGAGTCTTTAAAAGCGGGGGATTTGGGGGGCGGCAGCCCCCCAACTGCCTCTCCTAATTCCTGTACGTTTTAAGGTTCGACTTAGGGACGCAGACTCTTTAACTCTTTAAGAAAACGAAGTTTTTTTCATATTATGTAAATAAAAGAGCAAATTTAAAGCTGAAGCTTAAATTTTCTATAAAAAAAAACATAACGTAGAAGCAGAAGTGATTACGAATCGAGAAATATAACATATAACCAACATAATATATTTTCTCCTAGTTCATTCAGCAAATATTCTCACTGGTCACCCTCACTATTTACGGCTCTTGGATTAGATTAACACATCAAATCTGTCGTCAAGTCAGCAAATGCTGTAGTACAAACATTAGTTTGGATGAGGGATTTTGGATAGTCAGCTGACTCATGTTTCTTATGTGCTTTTTATTTTCGAGTACACATGCCCAGATGTTGGCCTTGGGAGCTGGATTTTAAACCTTCGGAAAATACCCTCTCCCTTGCCTGGTTGGTCTCCAGCCACTTTCGACTTACAAAAAAAGGACTACACTCTCAATTTCTGATGTAATGAGCACCGTCTGAAGTTTCTGTGGCACTGAGGTGGAGGCGGAGATAGGGAAAGGTAAGCCCCCTCCTATACAGAATAAATTCTCCTCATTTTGGGGCACAATGTTACTCTTTACTTTCATAATAACAGCGTAAACCAGAAATATCTCACAAAAATAAAGAGAGATCAAATGTAGTAATGTAGGAACAGAGATACCTAAAAGGAAGCATTTCAATGCCAAAACATCCCAACTCTCATTGAGCCTTTAAAATAAATACAGAATTCGCTCTAAGGGAAAGACGAGGATAGAGGTGGAAATTGATTTATATTCCATAGGGCCGTATCCAGAGCTTTTTTGGGGAGGGGTTATTCATTTGGGGGGGGGGGGGAGGTACAAAAAACTTTAAAAAATTACTTCAACATGTGAAACTGATGTTTAATTGCTCTATATTTTTGGGAATATTTCTTGTCTACGCTGTTATTATGAAAAGAAAAAGTAATATTAAGCTCCAGATGAGAAGAATTTATTCCTTATAGGAGGGGAGAGGGGACTACCTTTTCCTCATCCGCACCTCCACTTCATGGTCGCAGAAAATCAGAGAATGCTCATTACTCCAGAAATTGAGAGTTTGTCTTTTTTCTATACATCGAAAGTGATTGGGGACCGATCGGCCGCAGAGGGGTATTTTTCAGGGTGGGGGAGGGTTTTTTGTACCGGGAGTGGGGGGGGGGGTAAACGCCTCTACCCTTGGACCGCATGGTCGTAACCATTTTCAAAGCTTGATAAAGTGCAGCGAATGGCGGCAATTATATGTCCTAGACCACTCGACCAAAAGGAAACACTGCATGGCATAAAACTTAAGGCTCAGTTCTATCTCAGCGGTTGCAGTTATTCGCCATATATATTCTGAAGCCTACAACCAGAACGCACGAAATCCATCTTTTTTCTCTGTTCCCTAATACAATTTACTTTGTCTTAATAGGCTCTGCTATAAAAAAAAAAAAAAATCGTTTTACCCGTTTACTCTATTTTATTAGGACTAATAGGCAGTGCAGATAATATTAATTATGGAAGAGTACCCAAATTACCTACTGATTCTGTCTGATTGACAGTGTGAGTGAGATAGAAAAGTTTCCTGAGTTACAAAGTTAATAGGCGGTACTGTCTATTCAGAACAAGATTTGTTTATCTTGAGACAGAAAGATTTGACTCAGGGATAAGGTTCCACCACCCAAATCTCGCTAAATCCTATATACCAGCCTTACCCAGCATCATAGTATTTAACCCGTCCATTCTCACTGAATAATGCAATACAGCATATTAGGCCTACAGCTATTAGTGGGTACTATAACATATGCCCTACATGGATAAAGAATATCATCCCTCCTTCTAAACAGGAACTCCTAAATTGCTATAATCATGCATGGGCTACGTCCACATTCCCCAATGTTTAGAAATGTTCATCCCTCCTATGACCTTGAGTCTTACAGGCCAATAATGATTACCCCTTTGTTGGGAAAAGTAAAGAAAATGATTTACCATCGACTCCTTTGGTTCGTCGAGAAGAAGAGTACGATACCTTATAATCAAACTGGTTTCAGGAAGCGCCACTCCTCAACAGATTCTTTTATATTGTTAACAAATACAATTCCTAGACTTTGAAGAGGGACCTGACAATGTGAACCATCAGATCCTTTTAGCTAAACTCGAAAGTTTTGGATTATCCCAAAGTTAGTATCCTTCGTAAAATCTTTCATAGAAAACCGAGGTTTTATTACTTGCGTAGGTTCTGTTTCCTCACCCAAAACTACAATAGCCATATGTCTTACACAGGATGCAGTCTTCTCTTCTTCTTTTCTCTTGGACATAAGCATCCCATAAACCAATTTACAACATGCTAATGATCTGGTATTATGCGCAACAGGCTTCACCTATCAGATTGTACATTCAGAGTTGCCAAAGTCCCTTTTCTTATTTGAAAAATTTTCTCAAAAATCTAGTTTACCCATTCCACCCACCAAGTCGAAAATAATTCCACCATAAGCGAAATAATGTTAGCACAAGACAAACTCTAAATGGAATAGTTATTACAAAATTAAATCAATTTAATCACCTATGTCTCATACTTGACCAAAAACTTAATTTCCACCTTCAAATGACAAACACAATAAAAAAAATGCTATTGAAAAATAAGAATAATAGAAAGGCTACTATCCATAACCTGGGGTTGTAATAGGAGAACTTACTCCATTTTTACAAATCATATATACGGAATAAATGGAAAGTTATTACAAAATTAAATCAAACACAATAAAAAAATGCTATAGAAAAATAAGAATAATAAAAAGACTACTACCCATACCCTGGGATTGTAATAAGAAAACTTTACTCCATTTTTACAAATCATATATACGACCCCATACTGATTATGGGCTCATTGTTTATGGTGCTTGTGCAAAGACCCTTACGCAAAAAATTGAAAGAACACAAAATTATTTAATTGTCTCATATAGTCTTAGGAAACCCACAAGTACTAAGTTTCTGTTTACTGAGAGTGTATTATCAAATAAATGAAAGACCAAGATTTCTCTAGATAAATTATCCGACGAAATTGAAGCTAATAGCTCACCCACCCTGCATAACTGGTTAAGAAATCGATCCATGTATAGAGGCAATGCAAATGAATATGCCAATACCCAGAAGAAATTTCCAGTGCCAGCAGGGTCTATTGGACCTACATCCCCCCCCCCATTGCTTTATTTCCAATTTTTTTTTTGATGGGTCCGAAATGAAGAAGGTGGCGAGTGGAGCTTTTCTCCCACCCCTTAATATTACAATAGGTGAGAGAATGTATGATAATGTCTGCAGAATTAAATGCCACAATCATGGCATTAGAGCACCTTATGAATAATCAACCTTTGATTGTTAATTTAAGAAATATTATAGTTTATTCTGACTCTTTGTCAAGCCTAGAGTTGCTGTCTTCAGGTTCTTAGTATAAGATGGATACAGACACTTTTCATTTTCTTAGCATTATTGATAATCTTGCTTCAAGAGGCTTAGAACTTACCTTCAGTATGTTCCACCCCAATCATGTACAATTGGTAGCCACGAGGCGTAGGAAATTGCAAAAAATCCTTTAAATATTGACCAGCCAAGTGGGAGACCAATCCCCATTAGAAACGTATACCGCTGGAGATTATCAGAAGTATTGTTAAATAATTTTAATCAAATTTCATCTCCCTTCCCCAATAAGCACCTTTTTAAAATTTATCATTGAATTCGGTCTGGCTCAAACGGGCTAAATTTTCAGTCGTTTTCATATCAGTTCAATAGTTTAAGCGGCTCATTTCCCTCTTCCCCTCTTTGCAGGCACTGTAATCAAAAAAATAAAAATAATTGACGATTGGCAATTTGAATGTAATATGCTGACATCTGCACAGCATACCCTGCAATATAAACAGTTAAAGTGCTTCAAACACCACAAAATCTCACTATCAGCTGAGACTCTCTGACTATACCTGCACACAGAGCTCAAAACTCAATGTTCATCCTCTTATATTTCAACTCGTAGAATCAAATGATTAACTGAGAGAAATCTGAGCAGATTCAAGATAAATAAGAAGCAACCAATTCAGTAGCTCTGTTCATCTCACAGAGTGAATCAAAAGAAAAATAGCTGAACAGTCACGACTGAAAAGCCCTCATTTGCTGAAATAGAAGAAGGAGACAAAAGCTTGGATGGTTTCTATTTGACGCAAAGCATATATATGGTCTATTTTTAGAATCTGGAGAATTGAAGTGGGAATTTAACTGTTTTGTACATTTACAAGAAAAACTTTCCTTTTCAAAGTTTCAGTTCGAAAGGTTTCGGACTTGTTCATATGTACATTTTCTGACTGTAAATTTTCCCCTCAAGGGATACATATGATTTACTATTAGCTGAAAAGTTAATTTAATTTGACTTTATGGAATAAAAACACACAAATAAGAATACAAATCTTGGGACTTTAAATCACTATTTTGCATCAATAGCCTTGAGATGGTATTCAGACAAAAAATTTTTTCTGTCCAAAACATCACTTTTACATAATCATTGTTGCGTAATGTGCAAATATTCAAATCAATTTTTTATTTCAGACGCCAAAATAAGATTTCAAAGACTAAAAATCTTGTGTGTCATAGCCTAATAGCACTTATCGAAAATAAGTCCTATACCTTTGGGGTTGTTAATTCTGTTTGAAATAACCGTGTGAATAAAACACTGTGACATTGGTATCCAACTGATTGTCTATTCTTACCAACAAAAAGTATCGCCAAATTTAGTGAATTAGTTTATACTTTTTTTTTGACAGTTCAGAGTGCCAACAATGACGAAACTTCGCCCAAGAGTTCACATATTTCGTAATCTTTATAATTTCGTAATAACCAAAAAAATCTGGAGAAAATCCCAGCTTTCAGATACGAATAGACCTAAGATGGAGCCAGAGGGCAAAAAATATTTTCATTTTGATGTACTTGGTACTTCAAATACTATCATGAGACATGATCGAACAACAGTCCCTTGCGCTCAATATAGTCTTGTAGCAATATTCAAGGTGGCAAAAAGTAAATGCTGAATTCTTTCAGAAAAAGAAAGAAAAATGATGTCCATCTTTTCTTCTTTTGTGTGAAAAATAAGCACTCGTTTTACTTCTTCTTAACCAACGGTGAACCAAGCGATGAACGTGTTTCTCCTATACTTTGAACACCTTAGGCCTACTGTAGTCGTGGTGACTGTGATTAGTTCCAAAAATTTTTGAAAACTTGAGAACAGAATTCCCTTGATTGTCCTAGGGAAGGTCGACTAGGGAGGATCTCAAATTTAAAAACAAAATGTGGTATATTAGTTGCTGAATATTTGACTACTAGGAGCCTAAAACAACGGAGAAGGAACCTGACTTGTGAGACCAGGAGAATCATTGTCATTATCCCTTTTGATAGCTTTTTGTTTTAAAGCCATGGCAGTTTAATATTGCTGCTACTGGTGACAGCGCAGATTCTTTACTTGAAATCATGGTTACAAGGCCCCAAATATTCAATTACAACACCCAAAATCCTATATAAATCCTTGATTAGATTGTGCAGACATTAGGAATTATTGGAAGAGGAATTACAAAACACATAAATCTATAATTGGAAGCAGAACATCTATTTAATCAAAACAGTGGAAAAACATACTGAAAACACAAGCAATAACATATTTTCTCTTCAAAAGGGGTGCTAGACCACACGTCTAAAAGAAATGTCTTTTTCACAGGTACACCTAAAAATGGTGGGCCTGTAAACATTTCGGTAAAAACTTCGGTATTCAGGCATATCATAAGGAGGCCCACAAAGAACACAATGTTCTGATGAACGATCAATCTTCACAACCTGTAAAAATAGAAAAAATCTCATAAGTGAGAATTTCCTGTTATGAATTTCTTATTCACTTAATTCACAAATGCGTTCATTTCAAAATTTACAATATTCATCGTTTTGTATTCTAGACCTTACTACTATACAAAAGCTGGACAACTTTATTTTTGTCGTTTTATCTGATTTTGTTAATTTTTTAGCTTTTTTTGCAAGTTATTTTACAAGTGTCTTAAAAATGCATAGAATCTTCAAAAATAAAAGATTTTTTTTTAGGAAAGTTATTTGCCCATATAGAGCATCCATAAGACAAATTGAGATGAAAAATAGAATGGTAAATCATTTTCGGAATTTTTTTTTAGGGAAATAGAATACAGAACTAGGGAAATAGAATACGGCGGATAACTCCAAGGGACCTTAAAAGTCTGTTACCAATTAATTTGCCATGTTCTTTCCACGAAATGTTCTCATCAATTGTAAATCCAAGATGTCTACTGGTATTTTACTCTATTTATGATATTATTTTTGACATTTAAATTGAGGTCTGTTTGGACTGATCCGATTCTAGAAAATAAAATATAATTTGTTTTACCATAATTTAGTGTTAAATACTGTCAATCAGCCCACGATACAAATTCAGTCAGAGCAAATTCCATTTTTTCAAATAAAGAAGCTAGATTTTCACATGCAACAAAAAGAAGTGTGTCATCTGCCAATATTATGATATTAGCTTCAGATAAATAATATTTTACATGGTCAATATGAATGAGAAAAAGCAGTGGTCCCGTTATTTAACCTTGTGGAACTCCACATGGTAAAAGATGGTGCTCTGATGTTGCATTTGCATTTTGTACAACTTGAGCTCTATTAATACAATACGAACAAAACCATTTTAAAGCCACATTACGTCCATCAATTATTCAAGAATTTGGAGTAATTTATCATGATCAACAGTGTCAAATGCCTTTTTAATGTCTAAAGGTAAAGCTGGGGTATTAGGCCTTTATCAAATGCATCATTCACCCAGTCAACCAATTTCAGAATTGCAATGTCTGTAGAAAGTCCTTTGCGAAAGCCAAATCGGGTATCACAAAGAAATTCTGCTCCTGGGGGTAATCATACATTTATGGTAGTCCTTTTATGGACTACTTTCTCATAAATCTCTGAAAAAAAAAATGTAAAATAGAAATGGGATGGTAATCACTCGGGTCATTTTTAGACTTCCCTTTGTGAAGGGGTAGCACTCGGGCTATTTTAAGTCTTTCTGCAAAAGTTCCCTCTTCAAGTGATAAATTAATCAGATGAGTCTAAATAGGAATAACAATTGTTTTTGTTGCTTTAAAAACTTTTAACGATACTTCATCTACTCCACAAGATTGCGATTTCATTCTCATAATTATTTCAATTATTTCATTTTCATCACAATTTGTAAAAAGGAATTCAGAAGTAACATGACGAGGTTTAAGTTTGAGGACTGGTGAACTTTTTGATCTTTTAACTGCTTCATGGCACAGCTTAGAGCCTTCTTCTGAAAAATAATTGCATAGATTTTCCGCAATTTCTTTTGGATCATTAACAATTTTTTCACTGAAATTCGGCATTTTAATCTGGTCCTTTTCCTTTTTATGCCAAAGTGTCTCATTAATGTCTCCGCTTCATGTTTCCTTTTATCTGTTCAAACTCTGTTTCGTAATAAGCTCTTTCAGCGTACCGTTTAATTTTATTCAGCCGATTTCTATACTCTTTGAAAGTAAGGAGTTTCTCATCCGTGGGGTCTTTTAAATAATCTTTATGCAATATATTCTTCATTTTTACAGATACAAGGATACTAGTCGTCATCCATTCTTTCCGAAGCTTATTATTTTTTTTTTTAACATTCTTTAAGGGGCAACATTTATCAAACTCACTATATATTTATCAAACTCTCGATAATGACTGAAATAAGGGGAGGGGGAGGATTCAACAAAAGGAATTGCCTAGTGATATTGATTTCACCTAGAGTCAAATGAAGTTAGTAATCGTATTAATTTTAATTAAGCGTGACTCAGGTTCGGTTTCCACCTCTCCTTACCACCACCTCTAGGGTTAAAACCAGCAGAGATTTCTCGTAAATCCTTTGACTTTCCATGTTTTTGTGGTTTTCTCAACGACTTGCAAAATCAACTAATTTTACTCCATATCCAGCCTTTATCTCATAAACTAGCTGGCGAAAAGTTTATAAAATGAGCAAAAAATAACAGAAACACGAAAGATTCAGCGCAAAAGATAAAGACAACAAGAGATACAATTTTTTTCTTGGCTGAAATGACTATCTCATCAAGTTTTCCAAAAAGTAAAGAATACCGTATTTTGTCCTTTATTTTTAGTTTTAGTGAAAAAAAAAGAAAAATGATTTGTCATCGAACTCTAAGTTAAACAAAATCAACGGTTTGTAAGATACTGTACAAAAAGAACAAATCCTTCAAGCAGGTTTAAAATGAAAAGTGCTTATTGACAATTTAAAAGCAATTTAAATAATATCTTTGACTGAACTCCTTTTCCATTTGCAAAAAATTAAGGGAAAAAATACATCCACACTAGAAAATTTATTCTTGTGTTTTCTTATACAACTAAAAACAGTTTTATCTAGTTTGCGGGGTCTTCTGTGTCCGCTCTTTAGCTTCACACCAATTTTATAATATGACAAAATTAGAGTTGATAATTCAGTATCAGCGAAGAAACTGCATTTTATATATTTTCTATCACTGGGCTCGAGCTACATAGTTACTAGTAGTAGTAGTAAGCTGATTTTAGTAGCAGCAAAAATTATTGAATGACAAATACGATTGAAGTAAAACAGATAAGGTAAAATTCAATCAATCAAATAAAGAATTCCAGCAAAACTAACTTACTTGGCCAGTCTTTAATCCATAATACCGTGCTGCGAAGTCGTCAGCTTGCATTACCGTAAGTTCATTCTCATCGCTTTAACAGAACAAAAAATGAATAAGAACATTAGAACATAAAAAGCTAAGCTTCCGAAATATAACAGTTTTACATGTATGCGAGTGGGAACAATCAACATGATTTTATAACGACAGTACACCTACTATATTGTCAATATTTTCAACATTAGAAAGAACTCAAATCGGAAATTTTTTTCCTAAGGAGGAAGGGGTTGAAACACATAGGTCATTTTCATGGCAACCAAATATTTTCTAACTGCAAACCTTGTGTCTATCCTCTTTATCATAAGCAGCACAATAGCACTGCCTAAGTAAAGAGCGATATGGGCACAATGTATTCTTTATTTTCTGTTTTTATTTTCGGTTTTAGACCCGGGCACTTCGCATCGATGAAGGTGTCGTAGAAACTTTGAAAAGAACTCATTCAATTGGAAATGGAGAGGGCTATTACCCCTTTTAATAGCCGAAAGTGATTGGAGAACAACTAACCCTCCTTCCATGCCAACCACTTTGCCAAACACACCCAACCAAAATTTGATTTAAGGATGTATTTAAGGTTGACAATCACCAACAGCACTATACGGGGCATATATGGTTTATATAGAAAAGGTGATCATATAAACTTCGCAAGGGGCTCATTGGATAGCTATTCAGAAGTTTAAGAGCCTTTTTTAAAATTCAGAGGAATGGGAGTGTGGATACCCCCACCCCAGACACACACCTCGTAAAAAAGCTCATTTAATTAGAAATTGAACTTTTTAAAGTTATTGAAGGGCAACTATCCACCCTCCCACGTCTACCGTGTTTCTAAACACATCCAATCAAAATTTTGCTATAGCCATTTTATTCAACGTAGGGGGTATATATGGTATATATAGAAAGGGTGATCGTATAAACTTCAGAGGGGGTTCATTGAATTGGTAGTCAGAAGTTCTAGCCCCCAGTTTAAGATTCAGAGTTATCACCCCCTTTCACACCTCGTATTTTCCCGAAATGTATCTGATGGAAATTTTGAGGTAGCCATTTGTTGTCGTAGAAATTTCAAAAAAAGCTCATTCGATTGGAAATTGAAAGGGCTAGACCACTTTTTATAGTCAAGAGTGATTGGAGGACAACCAACCCCTCCTCCCACGACCAACATTTCCCCAAGCACATCCAATCAAAATTTTGAGATTACTATTTTGTTCAACATAAATGAAAGGTCCAAAAATTATATCTATGAGGATGACAAACCACCGCAGCCCTCAGGACAAAAGTTATACCCTGGGGGCATATAAGGTATATATAGAAAAGGTTATTGTACAAACTTCGAAGGCGGCTCATTAGATTAGTTATCAGAATATGTAGTGCCCTTTTTAAGTTTCAGAGTGACAGGAGGGTAAATACCCCCGCCCCAACACCTCTTGCTTTCCTGAAATGTATCTGATAGAAATTCTGAGATGACCATTTATTGTTGTAAAAACATCGAAAAGAGCTCATTCGATTGGAAATTTGAAGGGCTTGTGTCCTTTTTAATAGTTGAAAGTCTTTGGAGGGCAACTAGCCCCTCTCCCACTCCCGAAATCCACCAAACACACCCAATCAAATTTTGAGATAGCCATTTTGTTTAAGGTAATCGAAAGGTCCAGAAATCATGTCTTCGAGGGCATGATTTCCAAATCATGTCGCCCAAAGCCCTCAGGGCAAGGGTTGTAAGTTATACCTTGGGAGCATATGAGGTTTATATAGAAAGGATGATCGTATAAACTTTGGAGGGGGCCCATTAGACTGGGAAGTTCTAGTGTCCTTTTTCAAGATTGATAGTGATCAAAGGGTGGATACCACACCTCGTATTTTCTAGAAATGTATCTGGTAGAAATTTTGAGATGACCATATGTTTTCGTAAAAACTTCAAAAAGAGATCAATCGATTGGAAATTGAAAGGGTTAGAGCCCTTTTTAATAGTCGGAAGTGACCGGAAGACAACTAACCCCGCTCCCACGTCCACCATTTCCCCAAACATGTCCAATCAAAGTTTGGAAATAATCGTTTATTCAACTAAAACAAATGGAAATTATGTCTTTGAGGATGACACCCCCCCCCCCCCGAGGCCGCAGGGAAAGGGTTGTAAGTAATGTCCTGGGGCACAAAAGATATATATATATATATATATATATATATATATATATATATATATATATATATATATATATATATAGAAAGGGTGATCGTGTGAACATCAGATGGGGCTCATTGGATAGGTAATAAGAGGATCTAGACCCCTTTGTGAGATTCAGAGTGATCGAAGGGTGGATGCCCCCACCGACACACACACACAGCTCGTATTTTTCCAAAATGCATCTGATAGAATTTTTAGATGGCAATTTGTTGTCATAGAAACTTCAAAAAGAGCTCATTCGATTGAAAATTGAAAGGGAGAGTGCCCTTATTACTAGTCGAAAGTGATTAGAGGGCTACTAACCCCTCCTCCCACGCCGACCATTTCCCCAAACACACACAATCAATAATTTAAGGAATATTTTAAGGAATCTTTAGAATATTTTAAGGAATCTTTAGGCGGATGTTGAATGAAATAAAAACAAACTAAGAGCATGTGGACTTTCAAAAAGGCGACAAAGCAATATCTGAAGAACAACTCATAATAGTAATTTAGAACTTTAAGGGCAAGTTGTGGGGGATTTTGAACTAGACTATATTTATACTTTTAATGCTACCACCACAGTCAATGTAACTAAGAATGCTAAAGGCATTAAGATGAAACTTTTAGGGTACGTTTAGGAATTTCAATTCAAGGAAAAAATTCCATGCATGCAGGTTTTCAGAAGGGCATATAAGCAATATCATAGGCAGCAACACTCTATAATAGCTACACATATCATTGAAACTTTTAAAGGAGCTAATCCAATTCAAAATTAAAAGTTCTGGTGCTCGTTTTAAAAGTAACAAGAGATTAGAGGACAAGCAGCCCTTCTCTCAAGCTCATTCATTTTCCAAATGCAGCCTGTCTAAATTGTGAGAGCCATTTTGTTCAGCATAGTAGAACGGTCCAGCAACTACGTCTTTAGATATATAAGGCATGTCAAACCCCAACAATTATTTAAATGGCCCGTTATAACTTAAAACTAAATATTACCTTAAAATAAATCAAAAGGCATTGTATTTATGGTTGCCAATAAAACACCTCAGCAATATATCGAGAACGAATCGGGGTATTAAGTTGAAACTTTTGGGGATACTTCTATTACTACTTCTGTTCGTACCATTTGAATAAATAAAAAGAGTAAGTTTATCCAAGTTGTCAAAGATCATAGACTGAATCTTGTGGGAATGATATTTAGTTTTGTTTCTTAGGTTAACTGGAAAAGCTATAAAATTAAATTAAAATATACTGTTTGTGTCAGGATAAAAAAATTGTTGAAGAAATTTCTCCAACATACAAATAACAACCCCTACTATGGATTCTTATAGAAAAAAAACGGAAAAGAGATAAAATATTATTTTTTCCATGAAAAACACTATGTCAATAAAAAAACGAACAGAAAATAATTTAAAGAAGAGCTAAGAGCTCATATGGCACTTGTGAAGAGGTCGGAAGAGCCAAGAGCTCATAGGGCATGAGCTCTTGCGACATTCTAAGAATCAATAGATTGATTTAAAATGAAAATCAGAGACTTAATGCCGGTTAGGATTTAAAATAAGAGCTCTGAGACACAAGGTCCTTCCAAATATCAAAATTCATTAAGATCCACTACGACCCACTCGTAACTTAAAAATACCTCATTTTTTCTAATTTTTCCTCTCCTTTCAGCCTCTCATATGGTAAAATCAGGGAAAACAACTTTATCAAGTCAATTTGTGCAGGTCCCTGACACGTCTACCAATTTTCATCGTCCCAGCACATCCATAAGCACTAAACTCGCCAAATATCATTAAGATCTGATCACCCATTCACAAGATGAAGGATGAATTCGGGATGAAGGGTTATTTTCTTTTACTTACTGGTGTACCTTTCTTTAATTTGTACCAGAGTTTATTATCTATTACGAAAAGCGACACATAGCTTTATAGTAGGTACTAGGTTTGATAAGATTATATTGCAAGTTTTGAGTTCTTTCATAAGATATAATTTTTAAGATTTCGAAGCGTTTAAAGATTCATTTTTAACGTGCACATTGAAAGAAATAATTCGGATCAAAAGTCTAAGAGAATTTAGAGACTTGATAGTAACATTCGGCTGTTAGATTGGGTTATCTTTGTCAACGAGGGACTTGCAAACTTCCCTAGTTTGTACACCCATTATTGGGTTGTGATATGCATTTTATTATAAGTCAATATAATGGTATTAAATCCTTGGATTCCCAATCAAAGTGTTGACTCCGCAACATTTCTGTTGGCGAAGACGACAAAAGGTTACTGCAACACTTCATGTCGTACAGGCAAGGTGATTTCCGGGGGCCAAGGTACCTTAAATAACTCATCAGCTTGAGGTTTGGCACCCACTTCGTCTGAGCATGACTCATAGCTTTGGTTATTATTTCCCTCTGGCCTTTGACCCTTTTCTGCTCGTGACATCATTACTTTCTTGTGGCTTAACGTCGTGTCCTTCAAAATAGAAACCATTCACAATGAAATTCCAAGGAAGCACGCTCAATTCTAGCAATACTGTTTGGCCACATCTTAAATAGGGCACATGAAACACGATACCCTCAATCGGAAAAGCATTGCTAGAATGTAATGTGGTCACTTTTCTGACAGTTTCAGATTCTTCGCTATTTCCTTCTACTTGAAAATTCTGGAGCGTCAATACAAATCTTCATTAAAATACGCTTTCTAACCTTTTCATTAGAAATGAATTTGGAAAGAGATTGCGCAATTGTTGTTTAGTCACTACATTAAAAAAAAATTGGGAATAAAACTTGATCAATCATAAAGAGCTCACAATTTTTTAGACCCAGTATTAGTTTGTCAGATTTCTAATAATGTAATGTTTTAATCATAACCGTAGGCTAGATGTTAAATTTTTACTTTTAATGTTAAGTAAAATAAATATTCAAAAAGAAATGCACTTATTTCTAAGGGTAAGGTAATAAATTATCTTCTTTTTGGAGATGTTTCTCAGTCAGAAAGCATGTGCTATGCATATATAAATTCACTTTTGTTGTGTTTTTTTTTTAAGTTTTTTTTGTAACCCCCCCCCCCCGTCAAAAAAATCCTGGATTATCTTGTCTTTTTTTAATTAGAATAAAGGAACTGATCAAGAGGGAACAAGCTCCTTTTTATTAATTTCATTATTGCAACACTAAGCATTATACTTCAAAGACTGAGGTATTTTCAATTAAATGCTTTGTCGCAATTATAGATAACGATATTACTATTTGGATTAATCTTTTATCAACACAGATACGACAGCTGTGCCGGAGAACTATCGATATGTTAAATATTTGGCACTGACAAAACTTACTACTGAGTATAAAGTGTTTCTTTATCCTCTGGGCTGATTATCACATGTCTAGGGACCAATGCGTTATCATTCATGTTGCAAAGCTCTGATTCTAGGAAATACTCGATGAGTACATCCCCAATTTTCTACAAAGAAAGAATCATACATTAGTAACAAAGGTGCAATCATCTTATACTTACAGAACTGAAATATTTACGCAAAATACCAGCGTCTACACAAAAATTTGACGTAAAGTTACGGACGGACTTCCCCTAGCCTCAACATAATTCGACCAATGACAAAGTCAGAACTTTTCCGTTTAAAATGGTTCTTGAGAAACGACTTGATAAGGATAAAAATAGATTCCATCGTTTTTTCGCAACCAAAACCTAGTACAGACATATAGAGGTAAAGAAGCTAGTACAAAAACATAGTAAAGCCCAGCAAAACAAGAAGTGGGAAAAGACCAAAAAAACAACAACAGACTTTTAAAAGAAATCCTATATCCTCATTTTTTTATCCCATTAAGAATAATAATAATAATAAATGTGATTTATTTTGAAATCCTGTCGGCTATACATCCCTTCACTTTCGAATCTGCGTGCAGAATCAAAAGAAGAATATTCTTCTAGATTTGAAAAATGTTCAAGCATGTAAGATTTTAAAAAAGAAATACATGTCAACTGCTTTTAGATGCAAGAACTTTTTTTTCACCATAAGTAAACATAGTATGCATTTAATTAATGGTAATTCAAGAATAAAAAAAAAGTAACACGACTGCTGTCATTTAAATGAGATATACAGAACACAATTCCAAAAAGTTAACTTTTTTAGGTTCAAAACCACTTGATTAAGTCTCAGCTTTGTAGTTTTACAAAAAAACGTAAATATGAAGATCAGCCATCCCCTCCCCCCAAAAAACTTTAAAATGTTTTACTAAGCGAAAATTGGCAAAGTCAACATTAGATAATCTTGAGCACATTATTAAGTTCAAGAACAAATCCTAAACTTACCTTCACCTACAGTGAACAGGAAGAAAATTACACTTCCTGTTAAATTATGCGGAGCATACGTGTTGATTGTTTTGTCACAGGTTCCCAGAACCAATCTAGGATCTTAAGAAAGGCACAGATTAAAAAGAGACGTAGAAAACTGCTTTTAAGCTGCCCAAGTTTTTTTTTCAGCTTCCTAGTTGATCTCACACTCAGTTTCCTTAAGCAAAAACTTTGATTACCGACCCTATTCTTAGCGTTAATGACATGGCGTCTAGCCTGTGTAGTAAAGAGATGGGCCAACTCTGGAGTATTCTTTTTTGAATTGTTTGTAATGGGTGTTGTGTATTTTTGTGTACAGTAATTATTCTTTTCCTGTTTTTCTGTCAATTTGTACTCCATCGTTTTCACTTTGTGTCCTGGTGGGTAATAAAATATTTCATTCATTCATTACCTTTCTATAAGATATTGGGCCTCGTCTAACAATAAAAATAGCTCTTGTAGCATTCCATAATCGACAAAAGGCTGCGATTTCTCTTCGAGGCATAGGCTCATCAAAAAAATATATGGACATTTCATCTAGAAATAATAGAAATATACATTCGAATGTTGTATTAAGCAAAAAAGATAGAGAAAAAAAGTCAAAATTTGATCAGAGGGTAAATACACTAAGAAGACAAATCTATTAGACATATTTTACTCACTATTCTAGCTTATATATTTATAGGCTAAAAAAAAGAATAAGAGAAAACAAAAAAGAGGGGAAAGGACCTCTCTAAGTCCATGAGATGGAACGGCAAGGTAAGTAACAAGTAAAGTTTGTGCTCCAACTGAAGAAAGGTATACAGGATAACATATTTTCGCACATAGTCAGCTCTAGGAGGTACATACATATTGAATTTCCCAAATTTGCCCTTGAAGGGGGAAAATGAGGGAGAAAAACGATTTTTGTGACAATAAATATTTTGGAGTTTAAATAGTCGTTTCCTATAAAATCAAGCGTTGACTCCAAATCCGAATTCAGGCTCACATTTTTCCTTACCCTTAAGCCCATTTCCATCCTAAAATAACGATGAGGAGGTTAAAACTCGAAATTATAATGTTGTCGTATTTTACGATCGTTTCCTATGAAGTGAATGGTAGCGAATAAAAAAATTAAAGATAAAAACTTGATTTTACGTTGTCAATTACTTCATCTTACCTCATACGGTTGTGATAGTCAACCTATATGAACTAGTAATTTTAGTAATTTTGGGTCAATCCATCATGTCCTATCAAGCTAGGAATGGTGCCTTAAAAGTCTCGAAGAGTTTAATTTCAAACCAGTATTCCAGAATTACCCCACTCCTCTAATTTGCAGTTTCCATTCCCTAGTGCCTTTCTTTGGCTGACCTAATCAGTTGAGCCATCTACCATAGTGCTTGCTACATGACTGGGTTCAGGGCTATATAGAAGGTTTGTACCGTTTTATGTACTTCAAAACAGAAAAGAAAAAAGAATAATGCTAGCGAGCTGGAAAAACTCTAGTCATTACTACTGACGAACCGCTTTACTGGAGGGCAAAGCGCATCGTCGATGCAGAGCCAGCCGTAAGTGTTTTGAGAAATGTCATTGTTGTCCTAAATGGATTTGACACGCGCAAGAGTTTCCTAGGAGCCATTGCCTTCCTTATGACTGAATCAGGAATTTTGGAAACCAAAAGTCAATCATATACGTGGCTAACACTGGGTGAAGTATGTTACAAGGCTAAGGTGTCTCGCCTGTTGTGCGAGGCCATGGTCTGTTGGAGGTAGCACTTTATGCGAATCTTTTATCACCAAAATAGCAGTGTTTGATGCCAATGACATGCAACCTGAAACTGAAAAGGCAAAACAGGCGTATAAGATGCTCCTTGAAGGAGATACCATCGACGAAGCGTAGGTGTCAGAAGCAGCAGAGCTTATCCATGAACCAGTTCATAGTGTAAAAGAACGATTATCCGAGTCCAGAAATGCCCATCTTTGGTTTTGGTGTTTAGACCTACTTGGAATCTTGAAAAAGAAGCTGAGATCTGAACGAAGTGGCAATTTTGAGTTTTATCTACAGTATTAGTTAGAAATGCTTCCTTTCTTTGCTGATATAATCTTTACACGACGCCTGCTTGCTTGTTCGTGCAGTCGACTTTTCAGTTGAGGTAAGACAACCTAGAGCAGTAGAGAATGTTCCAGGAATAACTGCTAATCTGGAGAACTAACAACTACTGGGCGGCACTTTCTCCTGATTTGGTAACCAAACAAACATTAATGAGAACTATGAAAACGAGTGTAACTACGGCTGAGAATGGTATAACCAGTTTTAATCTACCGGCTTCCAATTGTAGTGGCTAGCACCAGCGGTTTTGAATTGAACAGGGTTCTGTCGTTTGAGCACTGTACTTTTCCATCATTGCTCTTTAGTTTCTAGGTGATGAGGCACAGCTGAGAAAGCCTCTCCAACAAATGCACTGATGAAAATTTAAGGGTTCGGTGGTCGAGTGACACTGACAACCTCCCAGAGAGTTTTGGACAGAAACTGGCTAGTACACTTAATACTGTGGACCAAAGGATCCACATACTCTAAGATAGAAGAATCTTACGAAAATTATCTCAAAAGGCATTTCAGCCAGGTAGTGGTAGATTTTGAATTTTACACTGATTGACGGACAACGAAAAATTGCACACAGCTGAAGATTGTAAAATGATAGAATTCTTTCTATCACGCTTTCAGCGACACATACAGCAACAAACTTTCTTTTTTTACCTTCTCTGTCAGCTGCAAGCCTGGTTTCGCGTTGCTCTGGTAGTTCCTCGACACGCCTTTTTTTTTAATTTCTCTCTCAACTGCAAGTCTGGCTTCGCGTTGCTCTCGTGGTTCCTCGACACGCCTTCGTTGATGTAAATTGCACATTCCTAATCTGGCCCATTCTCTTTGAACCACAAGCCTGGTTTTGCATTGCTCCAGTGTTTCGTCCTGGTGTTCAGGTTTTGGTAACAGTTGACATTTGGTAACATTTGACACTAATTGAAACTTGGACAAATTTTCATTGTGTACCTAGCACTCTAAAGTTCAACAATTGCTAATAAACCTCAACCTTTTGGGTTTCTGTTTTAACGTTTTCGAATTACTTTAATCCATTGTCAAAATATATTGAAATATTTGTGCAATTACCAGTTTTTTTATATTTTAAACAATTTGATAAAATTGAAAGAGCCTTAATTTTTTGAATACTTGTTATTCAAAAAAGTAATTTTTTCTTTTTTTTCTTTTTTAGTTTTTTTCTTCTTTATACTTTTTTATTTTTAGCTTTTTCAGATTTTTGTTTTTTTTTTAGTTTTTTGCCTTTTTTTAGGCTTTTTCTCTTTTTTTTATAACGGTAATAACGTGTATTACCGATAATACCGGTAATAATAGTGTAACAGACGGACATACGACTTATGGAGCATACGACTATTATATATATATATATATATATATATATATATATATATATATATATATATATATATATATATATATATAACAAGGAAAAGATAAAACTCCACAAAAAAACACTCCAACGAGACTGCGGCCAGAAGAGAGAAATGACCAAAATAACGCGGATATTCCGCCTGTATAAAAATTAGGCGTCCTCAGCACATGACAAAAAAAAACAAAAAAACACTAAACTAAAACAAATAAAACCACCGCCAATAATAATAAATATAATTGTCGCAACTGATCAGATTTAGCGCACCAGAGAAACCTTGAGTCGAAGTTTCAAGCTCCTACATAACAAAATGTAGAATTTTGTTGTTGTTTTTTTTTGCCAAAAGAAAGATAATAGTTGCGTGTTTAATTTATTTGTTTTCCAGAGTTGCTCGTATCGAAATAATGGTCATAGAGGATTGTTAGAGTGCATTTGAACGGAAAATATACTTCTAGTGGCCTTTTAGTGACCTGAAATGTTGGAGGACAACTAACCCACCTCAGGCGGCTATCTGTTAGGAAAAATGGACATAGAAATGGTCTTTCCCATGCTCATTTTTCCCCAGAGTTGTTCAATCAAAATTTTTAAATAGTCATTTTGTTCAGCACAGCTGAACTATGTTTTTAGGGGTAACATGACCCTTTTCTCTCCCACAGCCCTTGGGGAGAGGCCTACAAGTTATGAAACTCGTCCATTGTTTACGTATAGTATTTGTTATAGGGAAGTATACACACTTTTTTGGGAGGGAGAAAAATTCAGTTTGTATGGAAAAAGACCTTCATATGTGTTTATACAATTTTTGATAGAAACAGTTCCTTGCGTATAAAAATAATGTATGTGAAAAATTGGTGAAAATTAAACTAAGACCGGATAGCACCAAAAAACCAAGGTAGGTGTAGATTTCCTTCGATAATGTGGTTGTCATGGTGAATCTAACAGACTTATAATGTTTGAATTTTTGCTATTTTTGACAGTTTAATGTTCTATTTTGCTATTAGTGATTGACAATTTTGTTATTTTAAAATAAGTTTTAAAATAAGTGCTAAAAACTGTTTGTCAAACTATTCTCAAAAGGAAAATAAGCAAGAAGTTGTCACCCAGTTCCCTAATTTAAAAAAAGTGAAAATCGGCAAAAATTAAACTAAGACCAGATTGCAACAAAAAGCCAAGGAAGGTGTAGATTTCTTTCGATAGTGTGGTTGTTATCGTGCATCTAACAGACTTACAATATTTGAATATTTGCTATTTTTGAGAGTTTAATGTTTTATTTTTGCTATTAGTGTTTGACAGTTTTGCTAATTTAAACTTTTAAAATAAGTGCTAAAAACCGTTTGTCAAACTATTCTCAAAAGGAAAATAAGCAAGAAGTTGTTACCCAATTCCCTAATTAAAAAAAAAAAAGAAAAAAAAGTGAAAATCGGCAAAAATTAAACTAAGACCAGATTGCAACAAATGCCAAGGAAGGTGTAGATTTCTTTCGATAGTGTGGTTGTTATCGTGAATCTAACAGACTTACACTATTTGAATATTTGCTATTTTTGAGAGTTTAATGTTTTATGTTTGCTATTAGTGTTTGACAGTTTTGCTAATTTAAACTTTTAAAATAACTGCTAAAAACCGTTTGTCAAACTATTCTCAAAAGGAAAATAAGCAAGAAGTTGTTACCCAATTCCCTAATTAAAAAAAAAAGAAAAAAAAAAGTGAAAATCGGCAAAAATTAAACTAAGACCAGATTGCAAGAAAAAGCTAAGGAAGGTGTAGATTTCTTTTGATGGTGTGGTTGTCATCGACAATCGAACATACTGATAATATTTAATTTCTTATGGACAAAATCATGACAATTCACACGGTTTAGTTTTGCTGTTATATTTGTACAGTTCAACATAGAAACACTGACAAAAATGGGATCCTGTCATAAAAACTTCATAATTCTGAAACAACTAAAATCAAAATTTAGCGTTAAATTCTGAGCAATAACTTTGAGCTAAACCCTTAATGCGTATGCTATGGTAGGATAGCTGTAATAAATGTGCTGTGACCTCATAGCTCACCTTTTATTGAAGAAATATTTTAATTGTAATATACGAAATTGTAGCCTTAGGCTTGCATCTATATGCTCTAGACCTAATACTTAATCTGCGTGTAAAAAATGGGGTCTAAAGGAGGGAATAGTAACCTCACTCCCTTATATTGATTAAATATTAAAAAACAAGTTTTTTTTAAACTGAAAGTAAGGCTTTGACTTGGCCTTATTAAAAAAGAAACGATATACATAATCTTATACAAAGGAGACAGGGAGGCAACTCGTTTTGTCTCCTTTAATAATTTAGAGAGAAAAAAAGAAGGAATTACACCTCAATAACTCACACAGAGTACATACAAAATAGAGAAAAAGAGAGAGAGAGAGAAGAAGCGAAAAAAAGAAGAAGAAAAACGACTCATGTGGACACGGATGGGACTTATAAACTAAATTATAAATAAATCACTTTACATTCAATCTCCACTACTATAAGCAGAAAGAACTATCTCTTTCAATTTCTTTTTAATATGTATAGAGTGATGGTGACCCACTTATTAAATCGAGTAGTTTATATTTATTGGCAATCTCAGGAAGTTGATATCTTAAACTTAGTCTTGATATCTCATTTTTAATAAAAGGAAAAAGAAACTTATTCCTTGCTCTTGAGAAAATGCTATGTTTATTTTCAACTAAGAGTTTCATATTAGTGAAAAATTATCCCTACGTAGGATTTCTAAAAACCATATGCTTATATTAAGGTGAAAAATTTGTTGCAAATGAAGAATATCAAGAAATAAAAATGTTGTTTTAGTTTCAGATAATTCTTTTGTCTTCCTAGGGTGTGTTAAAAAAAGGTCCAGGATTCTTATTGCCTAAGGAGCGACATTAAAACTTAAAACGAAAAGAAATTATTCCGTATAGTAAAGGGTTGTCCCCTCCTCAGCAACTCACTCTTTACGCTAAAGTTTGACTCTTTGTCACAACTCTACTTTTTAAAACCATAAAAATAACTTTAGCGTAAAGATCGAGGTGTTGAGGAGGAGACAACCCCTTTACTATACAGACTAATTTCTGTTCATTTTAAGTTTTAATGTCGCTCCTTAGTTTCAGTTAAAAAAAACTTGTTTTTTTTTCTTTAATTTCTGAACATTTTTGAATTAATACATGTTTTGATTTTGACTCTCAACGCATAAATAATTAAAACTAAATTTGTATATAATTTTTTTTTGGCTAAATGGCTTTCTCATAGTATTAATCGGTAGATTTTGAGAAAAATGTAGCGGGAGAGGAGGCTTAGTTGCCCTCAAATTTTTCATTACTTAAAAATGCAACTAGAACTTTTAATTTTTTACGAACGTTTTCATTATTAAAAAATATACATAACTTACGAATTGACTTACGTAGCGAACTTCTATATTCGTATGTTTCTATTACGTATATGAGGGGATTCACCCCTTCTTCAATACATTGCTCTTTACACTAAAGTTTAAATTTTGTCCCAATTCCTTAAGAATGACCCCTGAAATCACAAAAACCGTAGAATAAACAGTTGAAATTACTAAAAATACTTTAGCGTAAAGAGCGAGGTATTACGAGGAGGTAAACCCCTCATATGCGTAATAATTTCTGTTCGTAAAGTTTTAATTTTGCTCCTTATTTTCAGTTGAAGAAACTTTCAATATTTATTTTTCATTACTTTTTTTTAATAATGCTAGAAAATCCTGCGCCCCTTTCATTGAAATTCTCTTCCCCCGTGACAACTTTCTCCATGGAAAGATCCTCCCAAGTAACCCCCCTTCAACTTCTCCCCCCCCCAACCAAAAAAATCCTTGTGAAAATGTCTGTACACTTCCCAATAACCATTACTATATGTAAACACTAGTCGAAAGTTTGTAACTTGCAGCCCCTCCCACGGGGACTCTGGGGGGTTAAGTCGGCCCGAAAGACATAGTTAGTAGTTTTTTGACTATTGTGAATAAAATGGTTATCTCAGAACTTTGATCCGGTGACTTTGGGGGGAAAATGAGCGCGGGAGGGGGCCTAGGTGCCCTCCAATTGTTTTGGTAACTTAAAAAGGGCACTAGAACTTTTAATTTACGTTAGAATTAGCCCTATCGCGACATTCTAGGACCACTGAGTCGATACGATCACCCCTGGGGAAAAAAATTACAAAAAAAAAAAAAAAATAAAAAAAATAAACACGCATTCGTGATCTGTCTTCTGGCAAAATAATGCAAAATTTCATACTTTTGTAGATAGGAGCTTGAAACTTCTACATTAGGGTTTTCTGATACGGTGAATCTGATGGTGTGATTTTTGTTAAGATTGTATGACTTTTAGGGGTTTTCCCCCTATTTTCTAAAATAAGGAAACTTTTTCTCAGGCTCATAACTTTTTATAGATAAGACTAAACTTGATGAAACTTATATATTTAAAATCAGCATTAAAATGCAATTCTTTTGATGTAACTATTGGTATCAAAATTCCAGAGTTTAGGTTACTATTGAGCCGGGTCGCTCCTTACTGCAGTTCGTTACCACGAACTGTTTGACAAATCGACCATTGTATCTGGCCTAGTTGCACACCATCTATACGGATGCTGGTCAACTGATATTATTATTGGAAGGAGGGGGCATAGAGCCTTAAAAGGGCTTAAGACTCACATTTTAAAATTTTCTATTGGAGTTGCTTCAGATGAACCCAAATAAATGCTCAGAGTGACATGGATTTAACCCCTTAACTCCCTTCAGCATGAAAAACTTGTACATCTTTGGGTATATAATTTTCAAAGCCTGCAGTGTGGGTGCTGAGATGGTGAAATGTCCCCTCTTATTTTGGAGACAATAGTCTATTTTAAAAATTATGCTTAAAGAAAAACATACTAATTGAGTTCTTTATATAAAAGCATTGATCTGTAAAACTTAAACTTTGATGTGCGGAATGGGCTTGAGGGGAGGGGAGGATATAAAATCACTTTTAAATCCAGCCATTTATAAAATTGTTTTACTGCTAGTGCTACTGCCAACTTATTGGAGACATAGTTTCTTGAGCCGAATACAGCACAAACCCAAGTTATTATCTTGACTACATCTATCCCAAAGGTTACCACTCCCCAAGAGTACTAAAATCAATCAAAGAAAATCGCTAAACACGAACAGGAAAAACCAATGTGCATTATTACTTGCTTCATAGAAAATAGAAACTCGCTTAATTTGGAAACAAAACATCAGTTTTGATCATCTTTTGAACATCAGTTTTGATCATCAAGAAAAAGAAGTTTATCATCTTTGTCTTCATCTTTTCTTTCCTACAGGGAAACCGTGCAGCACATTTAGCCAAATCATAAGGTGACTAAAGAATTACCACCTTTGAGAATTGGCACCAATAGAAAACTATAGTTAATTTTTTTTTTATTGTTTGCACATAAAAGTGACAACCATAATAATAATAATAATTTTTATTGCTCTAAAAGATCAAAAAATTCAATTCTAATTAATTAACCCTGCAAAACAAAATCAAGCAAATTAAAAATATATATATTTATGTGTTTCATTTCTAGCCTGAGAACCAGTTCTAACCTTTGAGCACTTACAAGATACTCAGCACGCATTATACTTACCAGTACTCTTTCATGAAATCTACACTGTCCATACACTAAGCTTAGTAAATTCCTCTATTCTTGAAAGTCAAACATAACCTGACCTGCATTCTCATCCCTTTCTCTACACATGGGAAAAACGTAAGGATCATTCTGCTCTTACTTCCTACCTAAAACTTTTCTTTTTATTCCAAGTGGTAAACTCTTTCCCATTATTGCTATAAAATACTTCAACTCATCCTTTCCTGATTTCATCTTAAACGCACAGGACTTAACCATAAAGTGTTACAACATGGATTCCTTGGTGACAAAGGCAGACAAATTTTCTAAGAAAGGGCTATTCGATTTACCCCAGCACACGAGATCTTATTGAATTAAATTTTTTTATTTCCTTAAAATTTGAAATAATGGGAGGGTTTTTGCTCATTCAAACAATTTATCCAGCCTCCCCCTCCCGTAACATTTATCACAAGTTACGTATCATATATCCCACAGTTTTGTTTTATAGGAATTTAGAATTTCATATATTTACACAATTTTCTCACCTGAGGATGCTGCATTTGACCAGGCCTTGATTGACAGTCTTATGGCCGATCCTGAACTCCTAACAATTTTCTTGGACCACACCATGACACCTGGCAACATCACTCTCGGTACATTTGTCAACGATGTCACAGTTACTATCCTTCAAGGATCAACTGTTCGCACCAATATCTATGGATCTGTAAGCTATGCATTTGAACGTGATTTTTGAAAGTTAAAGAACATTTTTTCAGGAAGGTAATAAGAAAATGCTTGAAGCTTGACAATATTAGGTCCTCAGCAGTCGTACTACATAATTATATAAAATCCAATCATGTTTGTTATAAACATATTTTATTTATTTAATTTGAATTTATTTAATTTAATTATTCTGATATTTCAAGAGTATATGAATATTATGGACGAAAATTTATCATTTAAGACCATGTAAAAGCTATAAGTAAAATATTATCATGGAATTTAGGGATTATCCGTAAATTAAAACATTTTGTTCCTTCATATGTTTACGGTTATCGTATTTTTCTCTAATACATCCATGTATTTTACACTGTTTGTCTGTAGGGCTTGGTATTTTCCCACAATACTTCGCCCAATACGTGTACTACAGAATAATGCCATTAGATCAGTTTGTGGAATAAGGAACTGGGATTCGGTCAGGTCAATTAATATAATACCTGCAGCTGGATTGTGTGATTTTTATACCCTGATTTTTATGTACACGTATTGTTTTGGGTGCCTTTCAAACTGTTTTACCGTTTTGGTGTGCTACCGGTTGATTTTGTCACTGTTTTTTTCTTATAATAAATTGCTATTGCTACTACTAGTAGTAAAAAGGTGACCCACTCCCCTGGCTTTAACCCAAAATATTAAAAATTACATGCAAGTACGAACTCGTCAGTCATGGAGTTGGCTAAATAGAATCTATTAGTCTGCAATATAGCTGGACCCCTTCCTTCATACCCGAGTCAAAATCTTGAGAATGGTCCTAGAATGGACAATACTGAAAAAAACTCATAAGTGCGCGTCATTCCTGAACATCAAATCTTAGTTTTAACTGTTAAGCATGAATTGTAACAAACGTTTTCAATGATTTTTCATCATTTTGTTACTTAATTAATGGTTATTGATTATTATAACGGTTAGTAATAACAGTAGATTAAATAAAAAAAAATATTCAGGGTTTTTAATATTCGATGCGATTTCAATAACTACAGAAGTGGTAAAAATGACTATGCTTGAAGATTATTTACTTCTATTTTTAGACAATTAAGGCACTTCTAAGTTTCGCCTTAAAAAAAAAGAAAAAAACTGTTCTGGATGAAATAAAAGGCAAAATTAAAGCATAAGACAGTGATAAACTGTCACTTCTCAGCATATGCAACATACCCGTATATTGTATAATCAACACAAACAAAGATGCTGCCGATAATCTTCTGTATTTTTGACCTAAGGATAAGGATCCTCAAGAGCCATTGCTGGCACCAGGGACAAATTTCCAGCATTTTTATTGAAGGGGCAAGAGGGGCCCGTATCTGGACAGTCAAGGGGCCTGAGCTATATAATAGTTTTTCTTTCCACATTATTGGGGGTCAACTGATTCCCTTGCTCTTTCATCCAAATGACGCCCCTGGCCGGCGCATAGCGAGTTGCTTGAAGGTGGTTCTAAAAGAACTGATAAATTTAATAAATTTTCCAGCCCAGAAACGGTACACAAGGGCGACATATTTAATATCATACTTAACCTAAAGCTGAATAAACTGGTCTAAAATCACTCGCAGCATCTTAGTTTCTTTCTAACACTGTAACAAAACGATTTTCTCAACACTCTACCTTTAATTAAGAAGACAGTAGATCTTAGTTCCACTTGGCTTTGCCTGATTAGGTTTTTGATTTTCACCTTATTTGGCACCACCTCATGGCACCGCCTCGCTAGATGACACCGTCCTACTACCTTGTATATCAAACGAAACTTACATTCATTGCAGTAATTGCTTAATTACGTTTTTTCAACGTTGGACTAACTAGTTCTTAAAACCCCTCCCCCCAATTTTGGAATCTGCTCCAAAAAGTGGCGATTTTCAATTATTATTTAAACGTAACCCTACCTATATCGATTTAAAAAAAGCCTGTGGAAGTTAAGATAGCTTATATGAGCCATTATTCGTCTTTCTATTAACAATTTACTACCATTCCTTTACAATTTAAGAATTTTTATGAACATTCTAAATGTTGGCCCGGGGAGAGGAGAGAGGCAACTAAAGATATATTAGCATTATTCATGCAAAATAGTGTTTTTTTTTCCAAGGGACTCTAAACCCCTGTCAAGGGTGTCAAATGAGGGCAGTTTCAATGTGGTGTTATTTTTTAGATTAGTTTTCATATTTTAGGGGTGTTGACCACTTTTCCAAATTTCCCTAAAATTTGTTTTCGTACATTAATTCTCGGTAATTATTTAGTTTAATCTGGAGCAATGTTGTGTTTTCTAAGTTTGTGTTAGTTGGTAATTTTTTCTCTAGGCAGTTCCTTTGAAAGCATATTTCCAAATTTCATTTACTGTGGGCTAAGGTTTGGTTTTCACCAGGTTTCAGCTAATGCAGTTATTATAATTGATAGGAACTAAAAATAATAAAATAAAACGCAAATTTTAAATAAGCCCAATAGTAGTTGCCCTTGCTAGACTCGACTGAGATCACAATTCTGACTTTTTTATGATACCAAATTTTTATTCGTTGTCTTTACAGAGCAGTGGAGACCAAGTATATTAATCAGATTACAGACTCAATTTTTAATTTTCTGAGTTTCGTTAACTTCATCCCACTAACATTCACATGTATGTTAGTTACATACATGTGTAAGGTTTCTGCCTAAGGAATGGCAGAAACCTATACGGTTTATTTCATTACAGATGGTGTTACTGTTAATGGTGCCAATGTCATTCAAACCGATCTCGTTGCCTTCAATGATGTGGTCCATGCTATTGATGCTGTCATACACGTTTTTCAATGAGTTTTGTTTTCTTTTGGTTAGCTCAGCATCCCTCACAACAAGCCCTGTTAGTTTCAAATTTTGAGACTATACTGCACCTAAGTTATTGGTTTCTTTGTATTGCTGTTTTGCTGTTTTTTTATGTATATTGCTGTATATTGCTGTTTTGTAGTCTGCATACAGACGGCGTGATATGATTCAGTTTTGCTCCCTGCTCAGAACTCCTTGAAAATCTTACTTTTTACCCTTAGGCATATTTGTAATAGTACTCTCAGTATTAGTGTTGGTATTATTAGTGGCACTATTAATAGTTATATCGATAATACTAGTAGTAGCAGTTGTATTTACATATTGCCTTTTAGTCAGTTAAACATCCATCTCGTCAAGTCCTGGAAATTATACCTTAATACAATAAGGCCTTGCTATAACATTTCTGATGTGTCCTGTTTATAACTTGCATAATACTTCAAACAAAATTCACCTCATTGCTCTTACCCTTAGAAGCAATTGCAACAGAAGTAGTAGTAGTTGTGGCAGCAGTAAATATAGCAGTGATAGTAGTATTAGTAGCAGTGTGCACACATCTTTTGGTCAGATGTTCACCTCCTTTAAGAATTTTCTAAAAGCTCAAACTTAATACCAAAATCAATTCCTAGGATATGCTCGTTTAACAATTTACATGCAAGTCATGTCTATTGATTTATTTCAAATTATCCTTTAAAAATTGTAAATGAATCAGTGTGGCAGTAAATAATGACGCCTTTCCATAATAAAAATACAGAAGAGAGAATAATGAGGACTTTTTTCCTAAGACAGTGAACGAACAAAACCTACTTGAATATTTCGGCCCTATATCTAAGGGCCATATTCAGCAAACAAAATAACAAACAATAACACACTTACAATAAAAGTTCTCGGTTAAAAATCCATTTTTTGACATAGCCTAGGCATCATTACTTCTTAAAAAAAAGTTCAGCCAAGACTGCGTGGGAAGAGCTAACATTTTATAAGCTAAAAAGGTTCATTCACTAACTGTATTATTAAAAATTGGAATAATTTCTTTTTGCGATATTAGCTTTCTCTGCAGCTAATCTTGTAGTTCGTTTGGGATTGGGCTTGTATTTATTGGTTCCTATTTTTGTTTTATTTTGAATTAGATTGTTTTCTATAATTAATTTTGTGTACATAAGGTTGAGTGTGTATTGACCCAAGTCTCTATTTAGGGACGTATTATTATTTAAATTTCGTTTGATTTCGATTGCCTCGTGGACACTGTTTGATTCATAGGTCATTGCTAATTATAATTGTTTCATCAAATAGAACATAATGGTTTGGATTTTTAAAATATGATTACTTAAATCTGAATCGAAATATATGGAGCTACTTTTAGATTTCAATGCTTTTTCAATACTTTCTTTGTACTCCTCTAATCTTGTTCCTAAATTTTGGTGGGTTCGACCAATGTAATAATTTCCACAACTACATGGTATTTGATACACCCGTCTTAGACGAGTAACTGGGGTTTTATCCTTACCTGAATTGAGAAGACTCATTATACTAACATTACTTGTGAATACAAGACGTAAATTATTTTTTAAACAAACTGTGAAAATTATTTTTTACGTGTTGTATGTAAATGCATGTTTTGATCTTGGCTCTCCGCACATAAATAATTAAAACGAAATTTACATATTAATTTTTTTTGGCTAAATGGCTTTTTCATAGTTTTAATCGGAAGATTTTGAGAAAAAAGGACCGATGGAGGAGGCCTAGTTGCCCTCCAATTTTTTGATTACTTAAAAAGGCAACTATAACTTTTTTTTACGAACGTTTTCATAAGTAAAAAATATACGTAACTTACGAATTAACTTACGTAGCGAACTTCTATATTCGTATGTTTTTATTGCGTATATGGGGGGGGGGGCTCACCCCTCTTCGATACCTCGCTCTCTACACCAAAGCGTAAATTTTGTCCCAATTCCTTAAGAATGACCCCTGAATCACAAAGGCCGTAGAATAAATAGTTGAAATTACTAAAAATACTTTAGCGTAAAGAGCGAGGTATTACGAGGAGGTAAACACCTCATATGCGTAATAATTTCTGTTCGTTTTAATTTTTAATGCTGCTCCTTACTTTCAGTAGAAAAAACTTTTCTTATTTAGTTTTTCATTGTTTTCTTAAATAATGCTTGAAAATCCTGCCCCCCCTCCATTGAAAGTCTCTTCCCCCATGAGAAGTTCCTCCATGGAAAGATCCTTCCACGTAACTCCCCCTCAACTCCCCCCCCCAACCAAAAAAATCCCCCTGAAAACGTCTCTACACTTCCCAGTAACCATTACTATATGTAAACACAGGTCAAAGTTTGTAACTTGTAGCTCCTCCCACGGGAACTGGGGGGATTAAGTCGTCCCCAAAGACGTATTTAATAGGTTTTTTGACTATGGTGAATAAAATGGCTATCTCAGAATTTTTATCCGGTGACTCTGGGGGAAAGATGAGCATGGGAGGGGGCCTAGGTGCCCTCCAATTTTTTGGTCACTTAAAAAGGGCACTAGAACTTTTAATATCCGGTAGAATGAGCCCTTTTGTGACATTGTAGGACCAGTGAGTCGATACGATCACCCCTGGGAAAAAAAAAAAAATAAACACGCATCCGTGATTTGTCTTCTGGCAACAAATGCGAAATTCCACATTTTTGTAGATAGGGGCTTGAAACTTCTACAATAGTGTTCTCTGATACGCTAAATCTAATGGTGTGATTTTCGTTAAGATTGTATGACTTTTAGGGGGTATTTCCCCCTATTTTCAAAAATGAAGCAAATTTTCTCAGGCTCGTAACTTTTGATGGGTAAGACTAATCTTGATGAAACTTATATATTTGAAATCAGCATTAAAATTCAATTCTTTTGATGTAACTATTGGTATTAAAATTTATATTATAATATTCATTATAAATTTATAATGAAAATAAATATTTTCAATATTTATTTCATCAACAAATTTTACTTAAACATTGATTCTTTTATTATTAAAAATTTGTTGTTATTATTCAGGCCTTTTGGTTTTCATGCTGAAGAGAAGGAAATGATTAAGATTGTCTTTTTTTATTATCAAGATGAAATTTGGCGCTGTTTTTCCAAATTTTGCAATATTTCCAGCTCAAATTGACGACGTTTCTTGCGAAGTGACAACGATTTACTCAATTGGTTCCAAAAAAAGCAACGTGTGTTCTACCTCTAGGGTTGAGACAACCCTCAATGCTCCTGGGATGGGATTGTAAATCATGCCCTGTGGGTATATAAGGTTCTTATGGAAAGGGTGGTCATATAAACTTCAGATTTGGCTCATTTGATTTGAAATTGGCAGTTATAGTGTCTTTTTCAAGAGTCAAATGTGATTTCAGAGCAACCAGCTCCCCCCCCCCCCCAAAAAAAAAACTCATCAGTTCCCCAAAGACATTCAATCGAAGTTTGGAGATTGAAATTTTTTTAATAGTGGTTCAAGAGTCTGGGAAGCATATCTCTGAGGAAGACACCCCCACCACAACAGCTCTTAGGACAAGAGCTGTATGTTACGCCCCCGGGGCATGTAAGGTTTTTTTATAGAAAGGATGGTCTCATAGGCTTTGAAGGGGACTCATTGGATTGGTAATCAGAATTTCTAGTATCCTTTTCCAGAGTCAAAGTGATCATACAGCAGCTACCCCCCCCCCCCACATGTCAGGTTTTCTCGAAATACATCCAATAGAAATTTCGAGATATCCATTTTATTCAAAATAGTCTAAAGATCATTTAACAAGGCTTTTAGGGTTGATACCAGCCACCAATATGTTGTAAGTTATGCCGCAAGGCATTTAAGGTTTTTATGGAAGGGATGGTTGTTCAACTTTAGAAGAGGCTCATTTCGTTGGAAATATGAAGTTTTAGTTTTTTTTGAAGGGCCAAAAGTGACGGAAGACATTAAGCTTCCCCCCTCCCATCTCCAACAACTCCTCTGTCTACCAAACACATCTGATTGAAATCATGAGATAACAGTTTTATTCAAAATAGTCCAAATAACATAAAATAATGCCTTTTTAGAACTTTTATAGTACTTATTATTCTAATAACGGCCCTTTTGTTTGAAGAGCCATTCTTGAATAGCTGGAACAAATAGTCAAAGTTTAGCGTCAAGAGTATAATGTGGAAAAAGGGTGAGGCCCTACGCAAAAATGTTGTCTTAAAAGTAAGTAGTTTTTTTTTGGGGGGGGGGACCAAGTTTACATTGCTAAGTCCCTTCGCAGAGCCCTAATGCATAAATAAAACATTCTTGAGTAATTGGTTTTATCCAAAATGTAACTATAGGATTTTAGAGTTTAGTATTCCCCCTTTCATTTTTGAAAATGTGTATTCCACTCAAACTTGATTATTCATTTATGGTTGTGTTAGTTTTATTCATTCATCAGTTTCAATGACGTCTAGCAACATCCATTCGTTTTAGATTTGACATATTAAATTACTTTATTTGTTTTTGGTTTGAATTTTAACATCTGCCTGCGTTTTCTTCATTTTCGGAAGTTGGTAGAGCGGGTCAGCTCTGTAAAAGGTGTTTTAAAAACGTTAAGAATACCCGTTTTTAATCTCCCCCTGCTTCTAGTACCAACAAGCTGATATAGATGGATTCTAGCCCTATTCATAATTAAATGAAACAGGAGTGCTTGAATAGTAGGAACCATTCAGGAGCGGTCGTGGACCAAACACCTAAGCTGTAGTTATTTATTGTCAGGGCCTAGTAACAATTACTCATATTTTCGGGGTCTCAGTAACAATTTGTGTTGGGTAAGTTGAATAAGAAATGCTCAAAATCCTTGAAAATTCAGGGTTACCAATATGATATGAGATCTAGAAGTTATGTTTAAGGTCAATCTCCGAGGTTTGAAGCCAATGCTATTTTCCTATAGCAGTGAAATGCGTATTAACAGCAGACACGAGCAGATTCTTTGATGAAAAAATTATTGTGTTTTCATTGAAAGCTTTAACATGAATAGGCCGAACAAATTTGCATTTTTATTCTTTAGAGCTTCATAAAAAATTAATTAGTGGGGACACCTCTAATTTCTAAAAGTAGTAATAAAATTACTTTTGGAAGATGTAGAGAATTGTAAAGTAGCCTCTCGATTTGCCACAAGATTTCAAAATTTTTGGCCGTGAATTTTTTTTTTTATTATCATCAGTGTCCTTTAAAATTTGCCATTTAAGATATTCTTCCTTTACTATTTAAAAGAGTTGTACTAATCATACAGCCTTGATTTTTGTGTCATTTTGTAGAGCTTATACCGATTAATAATCCCAAAGATTCTTAAGTTTGTAGTTATGAGAGATGATTTTTAGCAATAATTCTTAGTATTCAAGATTTTCTCCTTTCTCATTGGCTTAAGCACTCCTTAAGGGGTTTGCCAGAATATCATTAAGAATGTTGACATCTCCTTATTATTACGACCAGATTTAAAAGGAAGTTGAAAACATGTATAATTGGCAACAACACCTTGAGGCAATATCATTTTTAACACCTCATACGAATGGGAATTTGTTAGGTTACACGGCTGTTACAAAGCAGATAAAATTATTGGCCTTTAAAAGTAAAGAAACACCGATTGTAGGCCTATAAAATGTATGAACATTATTTTTAAAAAGAACATCATTCTTAAAAATACATCATTTTAAACATTATTGGCCTTTAAAAGTAAAGAAACACCGATTGTAGACCTATAAAATGTATGAACATTATTTTTAAAAAGAACATTATTCTTAAAAACAAATCATTTTAAACATTATTGGCCTTTAAAAGTAAAGAAACACCGATTGTAGACCTATAAAATGTATGAACTTAATTTTTAAAAAGAACATTATTCTTAAAAAGAACATTATTCTTAAAAACACATCATTTTAAAAATTATTGGCCTTTAAAAGTAAAGAAACACCGATTGTACGCCTATAAAGTGTATGAACTTTATTTTTTAAAAGAACAATATTCTTAAAGACACATTATTTTAAACATTATTGGCCTTTAAAAGTAAAGAAACACTGATTGTAGGCCTTTAAAATGTATGAACATTATTTTTAAAAAGAAAGTTATTCTTAAAAAGAACATTATTCTTAAAAACACATTATTTTAAACATTGTCGGCCTTTAAAGGTAAAGAAATAACGATTGTAGGCCTATAAAATGTATGAATATTATTTTAAAAAAAGAACGTTATTCTTTAACACATTATTTTAAACATTATTGGCTCTTAAAAGTAAAGAAACGCTGATTGTAGGCCTATAAAATATACGAACATTATTTTTTTTATCTAAAGTTGTAGGATATTCGTCCATTTTAGTTCCACGGGATCTCATTTTATTCCCAATAGTGCCGTATCTTAGAATATTTTGGTTTTTCCCCAACATCTTATATAGTTGACGATTTATAGGCTCGTTCATAAATGACTGATTACCCCGGTTTGGAACCGCGGTAATCATATACTTTGCTTTACAGAGTAATGCATATACTATTAAATTAATGTCATTTAAAGTCATATGTTCTTGAAGGTACATAATAAACATTGGGCAATCTTGCCCTGAGGTCATAAATACAGGTAAGGGATGAAGGAAACCTCTTAGGGGTATTTAATAAATTTTTGAATCTACTTATATTTATATACTATTCGTCAAAAACAAGAGCTAAGAGCTCATATGGCACTTGTGACGAGCTCAAGAAGAGCCAAGAGCTCATGTGATGTGAGCTCTAGTAAAATTCTAAGAATCAATAGCTTGCTTTAAGAGGAAAATCAAAGGCTTAATGCCGGTCGGGATTTAAAATGAGAGTTTTAAAGCACAAGATCCTTCTAAATATCAAATTTCATTAAGATCTGAACACCCGTTCGCAAGTTACAAATACCTCATTTTTTATAATTTTACCGAATTACTCCCCCCCCCCCCCAATCCACCAAAGAGAGCAGATCCGAGCCGGTTATGTCAGTCACCTATCTTGGACGTGTTCTTATTCGTTCCACCAAGTTTCATCCTGATCTCTCCGCTTTAAGCGTTTTCCAATATTTCCGCCCCCCCCTAATGACACTGGATCTGGTAGGGATTTAAAATGGGGGATCTGGTTTTCGAGGTCCTTCTAAATATGAAATTTCATTAAGGTACGATCGCTCTTTCATAAGTTAAAACACCTAATTTTGTGTATTTTTTAGAATTAACCCTCCCCCTCCCCCCCCCAAATCCCCTAAAGAGTGCAGATCCGTTCCGGCTATGTCAATCCCGTTTCTAGGACTTGTACTTATTTTTACCATCAAGTTTCATCACGACCCCTATACTCTAAGTGTTTTCTGAGACATGATATCCTTGGAAATATCAAATTTCAATAAGGTCCAATCTCTCCTTCGTAAGTTGAAAATACCTTATTTTTTTATTTTTCAGAATTAACCCTCCTCCTCCCAACTCTCCCGAAGAGAGCAGATCCGTTCCAGTTGCGTCAATCTCATATCTAGGACTTACGATGGTTTTTACCACCAAGTTTCATTCCGATCCCCCCACTCTATGCGTTTCCCATAATTTTTGCCCTTCCAGTTTCCCCCCAATATCACCGGATCCGTTCGGATTTTAAAATAAGAGCTATGAGACACGATATCCTTCCAAACATCAAATTTCATTGATATCTGATGACTCTTTCCTAAGTTAAAAATACCTCATTTTTTCTAATTTGTCAGAATTAACCCTTCCCCTCCCCAACTCCCCCAAAGAGAGTGGATCCGTCCAGTTACGTCAATCTCGTATCTACGATATTTGCTTATTCTACCCACCAAGTTTTATCCCGATATCTTCACTCTAATCATTTTCCAAGATTTTTGGTTTCCCCCTCCGCCTCTGGCTACTGTCACCGGATCTTGTCAGGGTTTGTAACAAGAGTGCTGAAGCACAAGATCGTTCTAAATATGAAGTTTCATTAAGATCTTATCACCCGTCCATAAATTACAAATACCTCATTTTTCTAAAGTTACCCTCCCCCCAACTCTCCCAAAGAGTGTGGATCTGGTCCAGTTACGTCGGTTACGTATCTTGGATGTGTGCTTATTGTGGGGTCCCCCCCCACAACTCCCCCCAATGAAACTGGATTCAGCCAGATCTAAAATAAAAGATCTGAGTTGCAAGATCCTTCTAAATATGAGATTTCATTAAGATTCGATCACTCCTTCGTAACTTAAAAATACCTCATTTTTTCGAATTAACCGTCCCTCCACCCCCCCCCCCTACAGACGGTCGAGTCGGATAAATGACTATTTCTAATTTAATCTTGTCTGGTACTGATTTTTCTCATTTTTCACAATTAACCCTCCTCCCTACTTCTCCAAATAGAGCGGACCCGTCCCGAATATGTCAATCACGTATCTAGGATTTGTTCTCATTTTTTCCACCAAGTTTCAAACCGGTCTTTTTTCTGAATTAACCGTCTCCCCACTCCCCACAGATGATCAAATTGGGAAAATGACTATTTCTAATTTAATCTAGTCTGGTTCCTGATACGCCTGCCAAATTTCATCGTCCAAGCTTATCTGGAAGTGCCTAAACTAGCAAAACAGGGAAAGACAGACAGACAGACTGACAGAATTTACGATCACTATATGTCACTTTGTAAATACAAAGTGCCACATAAACTTGCTAATACCACAGAAATTTACGAAACTTTTTCTAAGACCTTTTAAGCCCTGGAAGCAAGAGATAAACTAGGGTCTAACTCGGTGTCTTCAAGTATCGCCCTGATTTACGAACAATTAGCTTCAACTGAAGCCCAGCTGGAGAAAACAAGAAGTCAAGAAAACAAGAAAACAAGAGTGTAAAAATACAACTAGATTTGTTTTATTTTTTTACAAACGTTTTTGTTAGTAATATACATACGTACCTTACGAATTAGCTTATGCAACGAACTTATATAATTGTATATTTTTATTGTGAGGGGGTTTGCCCCCTCGTCAATACCTCGTTCTTTACAATAAAGCTTGAATTTTGTCCTAAATCTTTCAGAATGACCCTTGAATCACAAAGGCCGTAGAATAACTAGTTAGAGTTACTAAAAATACTTTAGCGTAAAGAGCAAGGTATTGTGGAAGAGATGAACCCCCTTATATAAGTAATATTTTATGTTCGTTTTAAGTTTTAATGTTGATCATTACTTCCAGTTGAAAAAAAAAAATAATTTTCTCATTGTCTTTTTGTAAATGATGCTAGAAAATCCTACGACCCCTTCATGGAAATTCTCTTCCCTCATGAAAAATTCCTGCATGGAAAGATCCTCCCACTTAACCTGCCCCCCCCTCCCAACCCACCCTAAACCCAACACAAAAAAAGTCCCCCCCAAACGTCTGTACCCTTCATAATTAACAACTATTATGTGTAACAATGGTCAAAGTTTATAAGTTGCCGCCCCTCCCCCGGGAACTGTGGTGGATTTAGTCATCCCCAAAGACATAGTTATTAGGTTTTTGACTAAGTTAAACACAATGGCTATCTCAAAATTTTGATCCGGTGACCTTGGAGAAAAATGTGTGTTGGAGGGGGTCTCGGTGCTCTCCAATTTTTTGGTCGCTTAAAAAGGACACTATAACTTTTAATTTACGTTAGAATGAACCCTCTTGCGACATTCTAGGACAACTAGGTTGATACGATCACCCCTGAGGAAAAAAACAAAAAAAAAACAAAACAAAAAAATACGCACCCGTTATCTGTCTTCTGGCAAAAATACAAAACTCCACCATTTTTATGATAGGGGCTTGAAACTTCTACAGTAGGTTTCTCGGATATGCTGACTCTGATGGTGTGATTTTTTTAAGATTCTGTGACTTTTAGAGGGTATTTCCGCCTATTTTCTAAAATAAGGCACATTTTCTCAGGCTCGTAACTTTTGACCGGTAAAACTACACTTTATGAAACTTATATATTTAAAATTAGTATTAAAATGCAATTCTTTTGATGTAACTATTTGTATCAAAACTTTGTTTTTTAGAGTTTTGGTCACTATTGAGCCTAGTCGCTTCTTACTACAGTTTTTTACCACGAACTGTTTGAAATAGTAACTTGTAAATGAATAAAAGTAATACATTCTACTATAACGTTGAGATAGAACTTACTAATGTCTCAGGTTTTCCCGTCCCTTTTTTGTTTTTGTATTTTTTTTCTGCCCATCGTGAAAATTCAAATGCTAAACTGTTATCTGACTTGTAATCAACCAAATTCAAATGGTCAGCTGTTACCAATTAGACATGTGAAAAATCTAAATTCCCTTTAAATCCGGTCTTAATGTTCAGGGAAATTCAACAGTCTTTAGATATTCTGGTACAACCCTCAAGGAGCAATTAAGCCAATGAGAAAGGAGGAAATCTCGTAACGTATTTCAATGTTATTGGAAATAGAATTTGCTTTCAACCTAGGAGATTGACCTTAAGATAAAATCTTTGCTATCCGGAAGTGAATAGCTACTAAACCGGCTTTAGGACCCCCCTTTTCCGGTCAACCAATCAAAAGCGGGTTTTCTGAGCATGAAGGATACCTCAGGTTTTCATGTTACCAGAGGCAAAAGTAGTTCAGTTAGCTGCACATCTGTTCGTAATGTCCCAGATGTATTTAGTATCTTAGTCACAACCTATATAGACACCAGTTGCACGGAGTCGTATCTTACATATAGGATTTTAACAAACATCTTAAGACTAGGCGTTAACCTCCGACGCTACCATAGCCAAACAACGCGGAAAGATCTTGGCTCTATTCCGGGAGTGAAAACAGAAATTTATGTTCCGACCATTATTAATCACAATAATAATTAATCACAGTGTTTTTACAATAAAATGATCTCAATAAGTGCTTCTTGTCTCGGTCTGTATACAATTAGGTACGTTGATTCTGGTGAAATTTTAGATGCATTGTCTATTTTTTTCGTTATTTGTTGCTTTAGAGTACTTTTAGTTTAGGTTTTTGGATTTGCTCTTCTTCTTCTTTTAATGGTTATGTTTTCATTTACTAGTTTTTCATCAGCCTTTATTTTATCGCAATTGATTTCTTCTATTATTTGCCCAGATTTGAGCATAGAATTGTCTGATATTAATTTGTTTTGCTTGTGATCTGTTCTTTTTTAAATATTCATGTCTTTACTAGATTATATCCCTTTGGTTGTTCTTAAGAATGTAGAGATTGAGTCTTTCAATTCTTCTGTCATTTTTCAAATCTTAAGACTTGTTGAAAAAATGCGTCCAGCGGCTTAGGATCCAATTCCATGAAAATTTTCTGACCTTGTTGCCTGTTCAGTTTCTTTTTGGCTTTCATAGTGACAACATCGAAGTGAAGGGAAACAAAAATTGACAGTTATTTGTATATTCAAATAAACTTAAAAGTCCGGCGTTGGGAAACTCCAAAATGACTTGCCCTAAAAAAGGTGCTGGGATGAAAAAGAAAAATTAAAGTGAACGAAACCATATAAATATCGAAAAAGGTGAAACTAGTGACAGCTCTTTAGAAAGGCGGCCTGATAGCAAAAGGTATCAAACAGCGTCAACAAGCTCCTCAATTTCAGTGCTAAAACAGGCAGAAAGTATGGAGATCGTCTCATTAATAATCAAACTGAAAGAAAAACCGACGGCAGTTGAAAACAGAAATCCATTAGAAAATTTACTTCCAGAAAGGGCTCACCCAGAAATATATGCAACAATATAAATTCATAAAATATTAAAACTCCTTATACCTACAACAAAAATTGTATCAAAACCCAACTTAAAGAGAAATTTGAAGATTAAAGGAATTAAAAGAGCTGCAGAAAAAAGTGTTCCCCGGAATAATTAGTTTTGACGAAACAGGATCTGAAATAGAAGAAGAATTTTAACAAACAACCGGAAATGAATCAAGGGACTAGTCAGAATAACCAAGATAGTAGTGTCACCAGAAACAGAAAAATGAAATTTTGGCAATCAAACTGCAACAACTTGAAAAAGTCAAAATTATTTAGATCCAAGAAGATGTTAAGTAATGAAAACCCTACGATAGTGTGTTTACAGGAGACATGGTGATCCAACCCAACTGTTACCAATTCAAATGGTGGAGGAGTAGCCATTTTAATAAATGAAAATTATTTCGGAATCGCAGAAATTATAGATTTGACTAGTGATATGATAAACTTAGAAGTCGTTATGCTATACTGTAGCAAACATTTATAATAATAATGGGCAAAATATTATGAAGATTATAAAATATTAAAAAATATGCCAACATATTTAGAAAGCTAGGTACGATTTATATTAGAGAGTCAGGAAATTCAGGATTGGCAAGGGCTGGTTTTAGGTTCTACAACCCTTCAACATGATAATCAGGCAAAACCTAGTTTTGGAGAGGAGGTTTATTTTAAATTTAATTTACCGGCTATGATTCTACGTCGTTGGATTCAGCTTAGGGCGAATTGCCTTTCAATCCAGAACAGGCAAAAAATGTTCGACAAAAAAGATAATAGTTGGTCCTGAAAGGCGGTATTTTTGTCCCCTTTATAAAGATGATGATGAAGACTCGATCATTTTCTACGGTAATGCCCAGTGCTCTTGGATTTACGGGAAATTTATTTGCATGGGATTAATTTAATACTTCCTGGTATTCTGCAAAATAGTAACCCAACGACAAACTTTCGAGTGGGAGTGTATATAGATAAATCCTTAGTATGAAGAAAAGGTTTATATGATTAATTTCTTTTGTTTTTATATTTGGTATTTTCGCGTTGTATTCTTTTTTTTGCACGTGTTTGTAATTTGTACTGTTGTTTACTTTCCTTGCTTGCTTGTTATTTATTTGTATTTTTGTGTGTATATGGCCCTTGGGCTTTTGAAATACACTTATCTATCTATCTATACCAGAATTCGGAGGGATTTAAGATCATATGTGGGAATTTTAACGGCAATTCATTTTTTTGTGGCAATAAATTGGTAGTCGAAATAGGTCAGGACAGGATATTTCAAATTTTATCTATGATTTACTAGATTTAGCTTTAGTAACCCCAGTAGATGCATTGACATATATGAATACTCGAGCATAATTGATGTTCGAATGTAGCTTTATTAGAATTATATAAAAAACTTTGAAATGATTCAACAAGGCCCATATGTAAATAAAAATATAAGTCTCATCTGTGCCATCAAATTACATGTTTTTTTCTAAATTTGATCCTTCAAAAAGATTTTATAGCGCTGCAATTTTTGTTGAAAATATGCTGAAAGCCGATCTATATTTTGGTGTCTCAACAAATGAATGTGTTGTTCTCTCTATTTATACTTGTAAAAAGACCTTTTCAGTTGTGTCACCTTATTTTCCTCCTTCGTACGAAAATCCCTCTTTATGTCTGTATCCGATTGAGACAATAAGAAATGCGTCTGCATTAAAGTCCTCTTTGCCTTTATAATAATATCACGGGCGGAAAAGTGGCGGAACTGGAATTATTTTTTGCAAGTAGGTCACTAGTTGTCGTAAATGATCCAACAGAGGCAGCACATACAAGAATGAAAACCACGAGTTCGAACGTTGCTGCTGTCGATAATTGTTTGTCCCGTGATATTTATCATTGGAAAGTGTTAATATGTCTCAGGGTTTCAGGTCACGGGTACATTTCTTTTAAGCTAAGGTGTTCTCACAGCTTAAATACCAATGCAGTTATGAAAACTCGATCTATTTTTGGGACACAGTGCGTGGTAGCGATGCTAGCGGCTGGAGACAGGAAATTGGCAGCACAGCTTAGATAACCAATATTGGTTTCTAGGCTGTGTATGCAACAAAGCAAAATTGCATTCCCGCCTATGGTGTTGTAGTACGATCTACGCGTCGGAGCGCGGGCTTGGAGGAGGCGCCAAGTTCAGAGCTCTGTACCAAAAGCTTATCAAACAGTTCGTGGTAACGAACTGTAGTAAGGAGCGACCCGGCTCAATAGTAACCAAAACTCTAAAAAATTGAATTTTGATATCAATAGCTACATCAAAAGAATCGCATTTTAATGCTGATTTTAAATATATAAGTTTCATCAAGTTTACTCTTACCCATCAAAAGTTAAGAGCCTGAGAAAATTTGCCTTATTTAGGAAAATAGGGGGAAACACCCCCTAAAAGTCGTAGGATCTTAGCGAAAATGACACCATCAGATTCAGCGTATCAGAGAACCCTACTGTAGAAGTTTCGAGCTCCTATCTACAAAAATGTGGAATTTTGCATTTTTTGCCAGAAGACAAATCACGGGTGCGTGTTTATTTGTTTGTTTGTTTGTTTTTTTTTTTGTTTTTTTTTCCCCAGGGGTCATCGTATCAACCAAGTGGTCCCTGAATGTCGCAAGAGGGCTCATTCTAACGGAAATGAAAAGTTCTAGTGCCCTTTTTAAGTGACCAAAAAAATTGGAGGGCATCTAGGCCCCCTCCCACGCTCATTTTTTCCCAAAGTCAACGGATCAAAATTTTGAGATAGCCATTGTGTTCAGCATAGTCGAAAACCATAATAACTATGTCTTTGGGGATGACTTACTCCCCCACAATCCCTGGGGGAGGGGCTGCAAGTTACAAACTTTGACCAGTGTTTACATATAGTAATGGTTATTGGGAAGTGTACAGACGTTTTCAGGGGGATTTTTTTGTTTGGGGGTGGGGCTGAGGAGAGGGGGCTATGATGGAGGATCTTTCCTTGGAGGAATCTGTCACGGGGGAAGAAAAATTCAATGAAAGGGGCGCAGGATTCTCTAGCATTACTATAAGAAAACAATGAAAAATAAACATGAAAACGTTTTTTTCAAATGAAAGGAAGAAGTAGCATCGAAGCTTAAAACGAACAGAGATTATTACGCATATGAGGGGTTCTAAAAATACTTTAGTATAAAGAGCGAGGTATTTAGGAGGAGATAAATACCTTGCTCTTTATGCTAAAGTATTTTTAGTAATTTCCACTATTTATTCTACGGCCTTTCTGATTCAGGGGTCATTCTTAAAGAATTGGGACAAAACTTACGATTTAGTGTAAAGAAGGAGGTATTAACGAGGGTACAAACCCCCTCATATACATAATAAAAATTAAAGAATATAAAAGTTTGTTACGTAAGTTAATTCTTAAGTTACGTATATTTTTTGCTAATAAAAAAAATTCGTTAAAATTAAAATTAATAGTTGCCTTTTTATGTAACCGAAAAATTGCATGGCAACTAGGCCTCCTTCCCCATCCCATATTTCTGAAAATCGTATGATCAAAACTAAGAGAAAGCCATTTAGCCAAAAAAGGAATTAATATGCCAATTTCATTTGAATAGTTTACGTGTGGAGAGTCAAAATCAAACATGCATTAATTCAAAAACGTTCAGAAATTACATAAAAAAAAAACTAGTTTTTTTAACTGAAAGTAAGGAGCGACATTAAAACTTAAAACGAACAGAAATTACTCCGTATATGAAATGGATTGTCCCCTCCGCAATCCCTCGCTCTTTACGCTAAAGTTTGACTCTTTGCCACAATTCTGCTTTTTAAAACAATTAAAAGCTTTAGCGTAAAGAGCGAGGGATTGCGGAGGGGACAATCCATTTCATATACGGAGTAATTTCTGTTCGTTTTAAGTTTTAATGTCGCTCCTTACTTTCAGTTAAAAAAACTAGTTTTTTTTTATGTAATCATGGGTAAGATAGGAGTTTTCATAATTGTATATTGGTATCTAAGCTGTGGGTGTTCTACTGACGACTCCTCCAACACAAGTTTGACTGATCCACGGTTCAATTACAAGAAAGTGGATTGGAATACACTTAGGAAATATATTTTAAATAATATTGACGACATATTTTGTATGCTCCTAGAAAATAAACATTAAAACTTAAACCGAACAGAAATTACTCCGTATATGAAAGGGGTTTTTCTTCCTCAAAGCCCCCCTCCTTACGCTAAAGTTATACTCTTTCTCTTAATTATACCTTTTAAAACAGTAAAAAACTTTAGTGTGAAGAGCGGGGCGTTGAGGAGGAAAAACCCCTTTCATATACGGAATAATTTCTGTTCGTTTTAAGTTTTAATGTCGCTCCTTACTTTCAGTTAAAAAAAAAACTTGTTTTTTTTTATTTAATTTCTGAACGTTTTGAATTAATGCATGTTTTTTTGGCTAAATGGCTTTCATATAGTTTTAATTGGAATTTTTTGAGAAAAAAGGAGCGGGGGAGGAAGCCTAGCTGCCCTCCAATTTTTTGATTACTTTAAAAAGCAACTAGAACTTAATTTTTTACGAACGCTTTCATTAGTAAAAAATATACGTAACTTACGAATCAATTTACGTAACGAACATGAGGAAATTCACCCCCTCGTCAATACCTCGCTCTTTACATTAAAATTTGAATTTTGTCCCAATTCTTTAAGAATGACCCCTGAATGACAAAGGTCGTAGAGTAAATAGTTGAAAATACTAAAAACACTTTAGCGTAAAGAGTGAGGTAATGTGGAGGAGACGAACCCCATTATATACGTAATAGTTTTTGTTCGTTTTAGGTTTTAATGCTGCTCCTTACTTCCAGCTGAAAAAAACTTTTTTGTCATGTATTATCTCATTGTTTTTTTTTAAATAATGCTAGAAAATCCTAGGGCCCCTTCATGGAAATTATCTTCCTTCATGATAAATTCCTCCATAGAGAGATACTCCCACGTAAGCCCCTCCCCTGACCAACCCCCCCCCCCCCTTAACGCGAAAAAGTCTCCCTGAAAACGTCTGTACACTTCCCAATACCCATTAGTATATGTAAACAACGGTTAAAGCTTATAACTTGCAGCCCCTCCCACGGGGACTGTGGGGAAGTAAGTCGTCCCCAAAGACATAGTTATTAGGTTTTTTGACTATGGTGAATATAATGGCTATCTCAAAATTTTGATCCGGTGACTTTGGGAAAAAAATGAGCGCGGGAGTGGGCCTAAGTGTCCTCCCATTTTTTAGTCACTTAAAAAGGACACTAGAACTTTTGATTTCCGTTGAAATGAGCCCTCTCGCGACATTCTAGGACCACTGAGTCGATACGATCACCCCTGGGAAAAAAAAAACAACAAATATACACGCATCCGTGATCTGTCTTCTGGCAAAAACTACGAAATTCCAAATTTTTGTAGATATGAGCTCGGAACTTCTACAATAGGGTTCTCTAATACGCTGAATCTGATGGTGTGATTTTGGTTAAGATTGTATGACTTTTAGGGGGTGTTTTCCCCTATTTTCTAAAATGAGGCAAATTTTCTCAGGCTTGTAACTTTTGATGGGTAAGACTAAACTTGATGAAACTTATATATTTTAAATCAGCATTAAAATGTTATTTTTTATGTAACTACTGGTATCAAAATTTCGTTTTTTAGTTTCGGTTACTATTGAGCCAGGTCGCTCCTTACTAAAGTTCGTTACCACAAACTGTTTGAAAAGAGACTGTATTCGAATGAGATTAAAAAGTCAAAACTTGAAGATTGGAATTTATTTTTATAACGATAAAGATAGCTTAGACCCCTGGAGTACAATGCATAAAATATGTTATAACCACTCCTCCCTAGCATCCCTTATTCATTGCAAAAGATAACGGTACGTACGCAAATCATACCAGGACGCTGGTGAGGTGTTCGTCAACTGATGGTTTACCCCTGTTGACCGCTCAACGGAAACTTGCCAGATTCGAGGTCAAGTTGAATATGCATGTGAGAATATCCGAAATGCATCGTTACCAATAACAGTTGATTCATTACACGATGCTATTAACTCTCTTTTACCACTGAAAGCTCCCGGCTTAGATAATATTGTTAATGCAGTTGTAAAAAAAAGAAAAAAAAAAAAAAAAAAAAAAAAAAAAAAAAAAAAAAAAAAGAAAAGTGTCCCCACAAGGAAGCATACTCACTCCGTTTTTATGGCCTATTAATTTGGATGATTTGCTTCGTTCGGAGTTACCAACAGGCTGTACAATACAAGCGTATGCTGATGATATCTGTGTAAAAATATCTTCTAAAGATGCGAATTTCTTAGACCATACAGTTAAAAAATATTTTACACTGTTAGAAAAATGGTCAGAAAAAAATAATTAAAATTTGACGTTAATAAATGCAAAGCTATCATCTTCAGTTTTTGAGTCAATAGAATACCAATGAGCAATAAAGTAACATGCTTGGGCTTAATTTTGAACGGGAACTTTGAAATGACCGTGTCAAAAGTAAACAAAATTTTATTGTCCCCAGACAATATTCAATAAAATTGCTACGTTCCGCCAGAACCACTTGGGGTCTTAAACCATTTGCCTAAGAAAGTTATATAAAGCTGCTATTGACTCCACCATTTTATATGCAATATCTGTATAGTTGTCAGCGCTGTATAAAAGGAAAATTGTAAAAAAGTTAGTATTTGTCCAGAAAATTTCAATGGTTTTGAGTTTCAAAGCTTTTTTATTCGCTAAAACTGAGACAATAAAGGCTTTAGCAGGATGCCTTCCTATTGACTTTAGAACCAAAGAGTTAACTCTCACCAGATATTTAATGAGAGTAAGGCCTGATTCTTGGCCACCCCTGAATAATTTAAAAAGCCATAAAATAAATGAACATACATATTACACTGACTCGCAAGCAGATTATGTATTCCGTAATTCCCTTTCTTCTTCTAATACTATAAATGAAATTCGGAAAGCTTTACGCATAAACCTATATATGAGATGGTATGAACTGTTCTGCCAAGCTGTTAAGGCCTTGACCCTCCAGTTTTTTACTGATCATAGTGGTCTCTTCACATTGCAAAAACTTCTCCTAATTATAGACTGGCACAAGCTGTTGCTGGTTTCTGTAAATTAAGTTCATTTTTATGTAGAATTGACAAAAATTATTGTTCCACTTGTGATTGTGGTGATAAAGAGACTTTATATCATAAGCATGTATGACGACCAAAAATTTTATGAAATTCAACTTTGGATTAAAAATAATTTTTTTTTGATACTTTAGCTCTATAAAAATTAGGAGTTGATATTCTTAATTTTTGACGTGACTGGTGTAAACAGTAAACAGAACTTTCAGTCCTGGATCGGCACATGAGCATATATTTACTCTGGCCTACTGCTATCTTCATACACGTCAGTTTAGAAGCTAACCATTCCTATGAATAGTCTCAAAATCTGTTCTCCGAAAAATCATCCGTGTTTATATAGTTTATTCCTTAATTTAGCGTTAATTTTTTGAGAACATGAAAAACAATTACTCTTCTTCTAGTGACGTTAATAATGTTTATCTGATTGTTTCTTATCTGATTGTCTAAATGAAGAAGTTGTCTAGAAATTTTATCTAATTACAAATATCCCCAGCGCGGTTTCCAATTTTTGCCTATTTTTTTGTTTTAGAAATGGCTTTTGAAAACAAGATTATTATAATAAGATTCGTGTTTTAAGTGAACTCGTGGGTTAGGGGACCGTCACTATAATCAACTTTATACCACATTAATTCCCTAATTTGTAACATTACAAATAATAGCAGTAAAAATAAGTCAACTACTTTTATATATGTCTATATCCTTTTTCGGTTCAGTTTTTGCCTATTAGAGTTCTGGCTGCAATTTTGCACACGAGTTCCTGAACTGCGCTTGACTTTAATTAGATAGAAAAAACAATTCTTTCAACTAAAAATAAGGAGGAACACTAAAACTTAAAAAGAACAGAAATGATTACGTATATGAGGGGGTTCTCCCCTCGCCAATGTCTCACTGTTTACGCTAAAGTTCAAATTTTGTTCCAATTCTTTAAGAATGTCCCCTGAATCACAAAGGTCGTTTAATTAGAATAATTAGTTTTTTTTAAAAGTACTAAGAAACTTTAGCTTAAAGGGCGAGGTATTGACGAAAGGGCAAACTCCGTCGTATACATAATAATTTATGTTTGTTTTAACTTTTAATGCTGCTCCTTACTTTCACTTGAAAAAACTCGTTTTTTATTTAATTTCTGATCGTTTTTTAAATAATGCTGGAAAATCCGACGCCTCCTTCGTGGCAAATTCTCTTCCCCCATGGAAAGAACCTCCCACGTAAACCTCTCCCCATAAACGACACCACCAGAAAAAAACAGGATTTTTTCACAACAACAATGAGCAAAGTTCATAACTTGCAGCCCCCCCCCCCTGGGGACTTTGGAGGATTAAGTCGTCCTCAAAGACACAGTTTCTGGATTTTTTCGACCATGCTAAACAAAATGGCTGTCTAAAAATTTTAATCCGGAGACCTTGGGGAAAAATTAGCATTGGAGGAGGCCTAGTTGCCCTCCAATTTTTGGCTACTTAAAAAGGGCCCAAGATCTTTTATAATTTCCACTAGAATGAGCCTTCTCGCAACATTTTAGGACTACTGGGTTGATACAATAGCCCCTGGGGGAAAAGTACAAAATCAAACCAAACAAACACGCATCTGTGATCTTTTTTCAGACAAATATGCAAAATTCCACATTTTTGCAGATAGGAGCTTGAAACCTCTACACACATGGTTTTCTAATACGCTGAATCTGGTGGTGTAATTTTCATCATGATTTCATGACTTTTAGGATGTGTTTCCCCCTTTTTTGAGAATAAAGCGAATTTTCTCAGGCATGTAACTTTTGATGAGAATGATTAAACTTGATGAAACTTATATATTTAAAATCAGCATAAAAATGTGTTTCTTTTGATGCGTCTGTTCAAATTCTATTTTTTACAGTTTCGGCTACTATTGAGCCGGATTGCTCCTTAATTAAAGTTCATTGCCACGAACTGTTTGATTTTGGTTTAATTCACCTTGAGCAGTAAATATTGCATTTCCATAGACCTATCACCTTTTTTTTACAATTTAAGTGGTTAATGTCAATTTATACTTATGGCAATGTAAACAAGTTGAAAGAAAATGGGTCCCATACCTACTACCCCAATCATTTCGACGCAACGTTTGCATTTATACGTCAAAAACTACTTCAATATTATGTCAGTAAATGAATCCTGTGTAACTTAGAAAAGAAATCCAGCATCGTCACTGGTGAAGAGCTCAACTGGCGAGGGAATTGGATATTCTTAGGGGAGTCAAGAATGTTTTGCCCTGAGGACCTTCCGCTTGTTTTGCTCACATAGTAGTTTCTAATTAGACTTTTACAATTACCAATAACCCTGCATTTTTATATTATGTTTGATTACATTTCCTACGGTTTATTGAAGAGCTGAAGTCTTTTCCTGATATTTTCCAAATACGCAGAGTAAATAATTAAAGTAGTTTATTATCAATTTTGCATCTCAATTTTATTGATTTTCTTATTCCTTTTTCCTGATAGTACGAAACATTTATAACTCATAGAAGAATGATAATTGGGGGAAAAATTTTCTTACGAAAGAAAAATTTTAGAAGGAAACTTTTTTCGTCTATTCTCCTTGGCGAATCGATTTACTATGAATTCCGTGCCAATGAGCGCCTTGACCATCTTTCTGAAATGAAAGGTAGTTTCGATTGGCTATGGTCTTACTAGTTTACTTTTTAAGATCAATTATTGCCTAAATGACAAATAAGAGTCATGGTTATATTCATGTATAGTCTGTTTATTTGTAATTTGGCAGGTAAGGTAACCCTACGTCGAAGTTGAGCTTCTTTTTCACCAGCGCCTCCTTGCGCTAGGTTTCTTTGTCGTTCGCCATAGTTCGAGTCTCTAAAGTTCGATACTAAATAGAAATTTCTTCCCCGAAACTACCTCTTTAAGTGTTGGCTCATATATTTGTTACTCAATTACTAGGTTTTGTTAGTGACATTAGGTTGAATTTTTTTATTATTTATCGAAGAATTTTCGCCCCTTCAAATTCGCTTGTTTTCCCTGTATTGCTATTGAGGGTTGTTTTGATTTCTCTTCGGAGTGTTTTGGTCTCATTTTGTCCTCCGACTTTGATTCCAAGGAAGTCGAATACGAAATTTCCGAGATATTTTCTTGTGATATCAGAGGTTTAGGCCTAGAACTAGTCCGATTTTCAAAAAGTTTTTCATTTTGATTAGAGGTGGAAGGTCTGTTTGAGGTGTCATTTCTGTGATTTTTTATTCCTGGTGAATAAAGAATTCTTGAGATCTTTGGGAGGAGTCAAACCGTTTTTTTTTGTCTGCTTCCATTCTTTGAACACATAATCTTCTGGGGGGGGGGGTGTAATTTTTGTATTAACTAATCCTTCCAATAAACCCAGTCTTTAAGCTTTGCCTTAGAAAGTGAAATACCTCGGTAAGGTTCTTTTTATAATTTTTTTTTGGGGGGGGAGGGGGTTCACTAAAAATATACTTTCCGGGTTTTTTGTTGAATAATTTATTTGGTCCATGGATTCACGCAGGCTTACTGTTTTAGGGTTGGATGACAATGACGTTGTTTGTTGCTGAGTTGGAGTTTCTATTGCCTAATTCAATTCGTAATATAGTAATAAAGGTCTTTCTATGGGGATCATATTATCATCTGGAAAACGTTTAGGTGGACGGGGGGGGGGCGCTAGAAATTCTTTCAGGGAAGAATTGAACTTTGGGGGAAGAGTATAATCATCTTCTTCAGAATTTAGAGGAAGAATCCTTTGTTTTATTTCTTTCTTTAATTTGAGGTTTATTTCATGAGATAACTAAATTTTTCAGTTATAAATTCCTCAGAATTGTCTTCATCACTTTGATTTTCAAAGTACCCTAACTTGATGTTAAATGGTTTTAACTCTTATTCTTGACCTAGGTGGCTCATTTTCTTCCATTGATGACTCACTTATTTTTGTTTCAGATAGCCTACCCATATGTCAGTAAACCTGGCCTTTTTTATTCTACTTATTAGAGCTTTGCAAGTTTATCGATTTTGGGGTTCAAAATTTTGTATGTTACATTACTGTCATAAGCTTTTATAATCCTATAAGGTTCGGAATACCTATTTGAGTCTTTTTCTGCCGGCTTTGAATTTGGACTTTATATCACCCTTTATGTTTGATTTTTGCTGGGCTTCACGTTCTAGTCTTTTTTTTCCAGTTCTTGTCTTGCCATTTTGCATACTTGTCTCATCCGATTGATGATATTCTGCTTATAATAAAATCAATCATTATTGAATTGTCTCAAATTTATAATTTCAGTGCATGGTACTTTGAAGTCAGGGCCGAATATTATATAATGAGTTTCTATAATGAGGTTTCTTGTAGAGTCTCCGAAAAGGCCGTATTTATTACGTTGGCTAAAAATGGCAAATAGTCGTCCCAGTCCTTCCTCTTGTTTTGAATATATATTCCTAAAACATTTGAATACAACTTGTGTCTACTTTTTGATCTTCCCATTTGCTTCTGGGTGAAACGGAGAAGTCACTAAATTTGATATCTGGAGAAATTGCATTAGATCCACTGTAGCCTTCGAAACAAAATTTTTCCATCATCCGATGACACTGCATTGAGAATTCCGTAGTTCAAAAATGGTTTAGCGAGTGCCTTACTTGTGGTAGAGGCACTTCGGTCCTTCAAAGCTTTAGCAAACGTAAATCCTCGAAAGTGGTCTACTACTGAAAGTACACATCTTGGCCATTATTTGAGATTGGTAGGCCACCAGTGCCCCCATATAAATCGAAAGAATTTATATCAAACGAAAATCTTTTATTTCGCATGGCTACATTAACCAACAGCCATCAAACAGCTTACCAGCTAGCTCCATGCATTATATTCAACAACAGCCTTCATCCGATAAGTATTATAAATGGAAACCAACTTTTTATGTTATCTGTGTGTTGTTTGGTTTTGTCCAGGCCAGAATACTTGTAACCCTCCTCCAACTTACCCTCTAATCCCCTTCTAATCATGGGTCGCTTAACATTATTGTGACAAACATCGTTTAAAACAAGAAGATACACTTTTGGGGCGAATTTTTGCCTGAGGAGATTCTTTGACTTAGTTTTGAGGAGGGTGAACTGTGGTAAAATCAATCAGTTCGTGGTAACGAACTGTAGAAAAGAGCGACCCGGCTCAATAGTAACCGAAACCCTAAAAAACAGAATTTTGATACTAGTACATGGATCAAAAGAATCATAATTTTATGATGATTTTAAATATATAAGTTTAATCAAATTCGATTTTACCCTTCACAAGTTACGAACATTATAAAATTTGTCTTTTTTTGGAAAGGGAGAAACGCCCCCCAAAAGTCATAGAATCTTAACGAAAGTCACACCAACGCATTCAGCGTATCGAAGAACCCTACTGTAGAAGTTTCAAGCTCCTATATACAAAAATGTGGAATTTCGTATTTTTTGCCAGAAGACCAATCACGGATGCGCGTTAATTTGTTTTCTTTTTTGTCTCCCAGGGGTGGTCGTATCGACCCAGTGGTGCTAGAATGTCACGAGAGGGCTCATTCTAATGAAAACTAAAAGTTTTAGTGCCTTTTTTCTGTGACCGAAGAAATTAGAGGGCATCTAGGCTTAATTTTTTGAGCCTCAAAAAAAATACACTCAATTTTTACCCAACGCCAACGAATCAAAATTTTGAGATAGCCATTTTGTTCAGCATAGTTATTTTTTTTTTCATTTTATATTAACAAAGGTGGCTCTATATTTTTCAGCGCTTCTTTTTCCTTTTTTGTGAAAGTGTAAGCCATCCAAAATACAATCATTTGTCCTGGAAATAAGCTTGCATTGTGTCTAAGCGCCTCCCTGTGAACTCGAGGAAAGGCTGCAGCCTGGAAATACTCTTTTGTACCTCACCCAAGCCCGATCAGGAGTATCACTACCTCTTGTGGTCAGTTAGTTATTATGGACAGCCTCATGGATATATCTGTCATTGATTTTGATATTTCTGTCTGATATGTTAACGTGTAATTGCTAACCGTTTATTAGTCTTAAAATTTTTATAACAGAAAATAGCTTCAACTTAAAAGTTCTTCGTACAAGGTCGTAATCAGGGAGGAGGTACTGGGTTTATTCTCCCCCCCGAAACCTTGTCTGGCCATGTAAAACTATAGACAAAATGCATATAAACAACTTTTTCATGTTTTTTTATTTTGTTCACCCCCAATTGAAAATTGAAGCAGATCTTGAAGACTTGTGCCTAAGTGAAAAAAAGAAAATACTGACTCACATGTGATAGTCAAGTAGGGATGTTACAACAGATTATACTAATCTATTGACTATTGGGTCCGTTCCTCTCATTATCCGATAAATTTTCCTTTTGCTCTTATATTTCCTTTTTTTCACGGAGCAACACAGATTCATTGGACCTTATCGCTCCGAAGTGCGAATTAAGGTAATTATTTATGTATGTACCTGTAAGTCAATTTTAATCACGCTTTAAATTTCCTCGTAGAGGTTAGCCCAGTTTCAATGGCAATTGAAATATACTGATTTTGCAGGAGAAAATAATTTGGCTTCGTATTAATATTTTGTACGATTCATTGCACTGGCTACCTGAATCCTGACCCATTGATTCTTAATTTATGAATAATTTAAACTTAGTTTGTGGTTCCATTTTCTGATTGGTTAGTATGCCCTACCATACATTTGTAAATCTCTTAAGTGCACATATCATTTTTAGTTTGTATTTCAAGTTCGTTTGAAGAAATTCATGTCCGTAGTTAGTGAGTTGATAAAATGTGGCGATGATTTGACACTGGTCAATAAACGTGAGTTATATTTTATAGATTACTATTAATTCTCCCTGGATACTTATATATATATATATATATATATATATATATATATATATATATATATATATATATATATATATATATATATATATATATATATATATATATATATATATATATATATATATATATATATATATATATATATATATATATATATATATATATATATATATATATATATATATTCTTTTAGCTTATCATGAGACAAGACTAAGAGAAATGACAGAATAGATAGGAACTATAGAATTTGGGCTATATATTTGCAAATAAGGGGGGGGGGAGGGACAAAATATTTGGACATACTGAAGTTATAAAAGAATTATTACTTCATAATATGCAGGATAATTGTACTACTACTACTACTACTAATAACTCTAACTCTACCGACAAAGTACAAGGATAATTGTGCCTAATACATTTTGCATACGGACCTGCTATACTTTCTCCTGCCCACCCCTAATGTGCAAATCTGTAGCCTAAATTTGTATCTTAAATATTATATTTTCATTTTATTTTGTGATATTTCATTAGAATTAGTAAGAGAAACAGGTTTTACTTAGATGAAGAATAACAAAGGCGCTATAACAGACAAGTACCATATATATATATATATATATACTAGCTGTTGGGGTGGCGCTTCGCGCCACCCCAACACCTAGTTGGAGGGGGCGCTTCGCGCCCCCCCCCCCCCAAGCCCCCCCGCGCGCGTAAGTCGTTACGCGCCATAATAGTTACGCGCCATTGTAGTTGTGTCCCTATGTCCCACCTGTGAATATAGATAGATATATATATATATGGTTTTAACTACGTAAAACTTGCGAATATACAACATTCTTTGCTGTCCCATTGTCTTTGCATATAAATAGATTGTCAGGTTTACCGACTCTTGAACATGCAACATATAATGGTCCATGGGAAAACAATCTGTATTCAGATCTATACCTCATGATTCTAATGATTGCCCTTGAGCTTTGTTGATGGTGATTGCTAATCGACCATTCCCTGTCCCGGTGTCCCGGTCGTCATTTACATCCCCCTGTTTCCTCCGGTGTCCCCGTTGTAGTTGTGTCACTGTGTCCCGGTCGTCATTTATATTCCCTGTGTCCCGGTCGTCATTTGTATCCCGGTGTCCCGGTCTGTATATACATTCGTTTTTTAGTTTTGTTTTTCTCCTTTATTTTTTTCCTTTTTTTTTCTTTTTTAGCTTATTTAGATTTTTAGATTTTTTAGTTTTTTTATTAGTTTTTAGTTTTTTTTTCTTTTTAGTTTTTTTGTCCCGGTCGTCATTTATATCCCCCTGTTTCCCCCGGTGTCCCCGTTGTAGTTGTGTCCCTGTGTCCCGGTCGTCATTTATATTCCCTGTGTCCCGGTCGTCATTTGTATCCCGGTGTACCGGTCTGTATATACATTCGTTTTTTAGTTTTGTTTTTCTCCTTTATTTTTTTCCTTTTTTTTCTTTTTTAGTTTATTTAGATTTTTAGATTTTTTAGTTTTTTTATTAGTTTTTAGTTTTTTTTTCTTTTTAGTTTTTTTGTAGTTTTTACCTTCTTTTTAGTTTTGTTAATTTTTTTTTTACTTATGTCCTGGTCGTCATTTATACTCCCTATGTCCCGGTGCTTTGTTGATTGCTAATCGAACATTCCTTTTGTCCTGGTCGCTTTCTCTTTGAGTGTCGTCATTTATTTTTTTCTTTTTTAGTTCTTTTAGTTTTTACCTTTTTTAGTTTTTTTTAGTTTTTTTAGATGAAAATTTTTTTTAGTTTTTTCCTTTTTTTCTTTTTAGTTTTTATTGGTTTTTACCTTTATGTTAGCTTATTTTTCAGTTTTTTCCTTTTTTTTTAGTTTTTTTTTATTTTTTATTTTTTTTAGTTTTTTACCTTTTTTTAGTTTTTTTAGTTTTTTTAGTTTTTTAGCTTTTTTACTTTTTTTATTAGTTTTTAGTTTTTTTTGTAGTTTTTGCCTTTTTTTAGTTTTTTCAGTTTTTTTTTAGTTTTTTATTGGTTTTTACCTTTATTTTAGCTTATTTTTCAGTTTTTTCCTTTTTTTTAGTTTTTTTTTAGTTTTTAGTTTTTTTAGTTTTTTACCTTTTTTTAGTTTTTTTAGTTTTTTTAGTTTTTTAGCTTTTTTATTTTTTTATTAGTTTTTAGTTTTTTTTGTAGTTTTTGCCTTTTTTTTAGTTTTTTTAGTTTTTTAGCTTTTTTATTAGTTTTTAGTTTTTTTTGTAGTTTTTGCCTTTTTTTAGTTTGACAACTTATTTTTATATATATAGATAGTTTTTTTTTTTTACTTATGTCCTGGTCGTCATTTATACTCCCTGTGTCCCGGTGCTTTGTTGATTGCTAATCGAACATTCCTTTTGTCCTGGTCGCTTTCTCTTTGAGTGTCGTCATTTATTAGTTTTTTCCTTTTTTTCTTTTTAGTTTTTTATTGGTTTTTACCTTTATTTTAGCTTATTTTTCAGTTTTTTCCTTTTTTTTAGTTTTTTTTTATTTTTTTAGTTTTTTACCTTTTTTTAGTTTTTTTAGTTTTTTTAGTTTTTTAGCTTTTTTACTTTTTTATTAGTTTTTAGTTTTTTTTTGTAGTTTTTGCCTTTTTTTAGTTTTTTCAGTTTTTTTTTTAGTTTTTTATTGGTTTTTACCTTTATAGTTTTTTTAGTTTTTTAGCTTTTTTATTAGTTTTTAGTTTTTTTTGTAGTTTTTGCCTTTTTTTAGTTTTTTCAGTTTTGACGTCACCTGATCCAGTTTTTTCAGGTGACGTCACCTGACCCATCCACACATCCACAGACAGACAACTTATTTTTATATATATAGATATATATATATATATATATATATATATATATATATATATATATATATATATATATATATATATATATATATATATATATATATATATATATATATATATATATATATATATATATATATATATATAAATATATCTATATATATAAAAATAAGTTGTCTGTCTGTGGATCAGGTGACGTCATGGTTCTGTGTCGGCTGACGTCATGAAATTAGTTGTCGTCATTTTTGTTATGACGATGCTTAGTATATTGTAAAACACATTAATTTGGTTAATAATATACCATTTAAAACACCAAAATGAACATGCTGGAGTAGTCACTCGGTGAGAGAGGGTGTCAGAACGGAGAATGAAGGTCCCAGGTTCAAATCCTGGTTAGGCTAAAAAAGGTAAAAAACTAAAAACTAAAAAAAAAACTGAAAAAACTAAAAAAAAGGCAAAAACTACAAAAAAAACTAAAAACTAATAAAAAAAATAAAAAAGCTAAAAAACTAAAAAAAGGTAAAAAACTAAAAAAAAACTAAAAAAAACTAAAAAAAAAGGAAAAAACTGAAAAATAAGCTAAAATAAAGGTAAAAACCAATAAAAAACTAAAAAGAAAAAAAGGAAAAAACTAAAAAAAAATTTCATCTAAAAAACTAAAAAAAACTAAAAAAGGTAAAAACTAAAAGAACTAAAAAAGAAAAAAATAAATGACGACACTCAAAGAGAAAGCGACCAGGACAAAAGGAATGTTCGATTAGCAATCAACAAAGCACCGGGACACAGGGAGTATAAATGACGACCAGGACATAAGTAAAAAAAAAAACTAACAAAACTAAAAAGAAGGTAAAAACTACAAAAAAAACTAAAAAGAAAAAAAAAACTAAAAACTAATAAAAAAACTAAAAAATCTAAAAATCTAAATAAACTAAATAAACTAAAAAATAAAAAAAAGGAAAAAAATAAAGGAGAAAAACAAAACTAAAAAACGAATGTATATACAGACCGGGACACCGGGATACAAATGACGACCGGGACACAGGGAATATAAATGACGACCGGGACACAGGGACACAACTACAACGGGGACGCCGGGGGGCACAGGGGGATATAAATGACGACCGGGCCAGGGAATGGTCGATTAGCAATCACCATCAACAAAGCTCAAGGGCAATCATTAGAATCATGAGGTATAGATCTTAATACGGATTGTTTTCCCATGGACCATTATATGTTGCATGTTCAAGAGTCGGTATACCTGACAATCTATTTATATGCACAGACAATGGGACAGCCAAGAATGTTGTATATTCGCAAGTTTTACGTAGTTAAAAACATATATATATATATATATATATATATATATATATATATATATATATATATATATATATATATATATATATATATATATATATATATATATATATATATATATATATATATATATATATATATATATATATATATATATATATATCTATATTCACAGGTGGGACATAGGGACACAACTACAATGGCGCGTAACTAATATGGCGCGTAACGACTTACGCGCGCGGGGGGGCTTGGGGGGCGCGAAGCGCCCCCACCAATTAGGTGTTGGGGTGGCGCGAAGCGCCACCCCAACAGCTAGTATATATATATATATATATATATATATATATATATATCTATATATATATATATATATATATATATATATATATATATATATATATATATATATATATATATATATATATATATATATATATATATATATATATGGTAGGCTACTTGTCTGTTATACGTCTATGTTATTCTTCATCTAAGTTTGTTATTCTAATTAAACGGTCTTTGTGGTTCAGGGGTCATTCTTAAAGAATTAAAACATAATTCGAACTCTAGCGTAAGGAGTAAGGTATTGACGAGGGGGTGAACCCTCTCATTTACATAATAATTTCTGTTTGTTTTAAATTTTAATGTTGCTCCTTACCTTCAGTTGAATTTTTTTTTAAATTTAATATCAAAACAATTTGATGACTAATTTCATCTCTTAAATCTTATTTATCCTATTTTAGTCTACCAGATGTAGTAAAACAGTTCGTGGTAATGAACTGTTGTAGGGAGCGACCCAGCTCATTAGTAAACGAAAGACTGAAAAATGGAATTTTGATACTAATACATATATCAAAAGAATTAGATTTTTATCCTGATTTTAAATATAAAAGTTTCATCCAATTTAGTCTTACTCATCATAAGATGGGATCCTGAGAAAATTTGCCCTATTTTGGAAAATAGGGAAAAACACACCCTGAAAGTCATAGAATCTTAACGAAAATCACACCATCAAATTCACCGTATCAGAGGACCTCACTGTAGAAGTTTCAATCTCCTATCTACAAAAATGGGAAAATCGCCTTTTTGGCCCAAAGACCGATCACGGGTGCGTGTTTATTTGTTGTTATGGCACTTGGTATTAACCAAGTGACATATAGCAGTCGCCAATTCTGTCGGTCTGTCGGTCCCGGTTTTGCTACTTTAGGCACTTCCAGGTAAGCTAGGACGATGAAATTTGGCAAGCGTATCAGGGACCGGACCAGATTAAATTAGAAATAGTCGTTTTCCCGATTTGACCATCTGGGGGAGGGGGGAGTGGGGGCCCGGTTAATTCGCAAAAAATAGAAAAAATGAAGTATTTTTAACTTATCAGCGGGTGATTGGATCTTAATGAAATTTGATATTTGGAATGATATTGTGTCTCAGAGCTCTTATTTTAAATCCCGACCGGATCTGATGACATTGGGGGGAGTTGGAGGGGGAAAACCTAAAGTCCCGGTTTTGCTACTTTAGGCACTTCCAGGTAAGCTAGGACGATGAAATTTGGCAAGCGTATCAGGGACCGGACCAGATTAAATTCGAAATAGTTGTTTTCCCGATTTGACCATCTGGGGGGGGGAGTAGGGGTCGGTTAATTCGGAAAAATAGAAAAAATGAAGTATTTTTAACATATGAGCGGGTGATTGGATCTTATGAAATTTGATGTTTGGAATGATATTGTGTCTCAGAGCTCTTATTTTAAATCCCGATTGGGTCTGATGACATTGGGGGGAGTTGGAGGGGGGAAACCTAAAATCTTGGAAAACACTTAGAGTAGAGGGATCGGGATGAAACTTGATGGAAAAAATAAGCGCAAGTCCCAGATACATGATTGACATAATCGGAACTGATTTGCTCTCTTTGGGGTAGTTGGGGGGGGGAGTAAGTCTTAAAAATTAGAAAAATGAGGTATTTTCAACTTACGAACGGGTGATCGGATCTCAATGAAATTTGATGTTTAGAAGGATATCGTGTCTTAGAGCTCTTATTTTAAATCCCGACCGGATCTGGTGATGGGGGCGGGGAGTTGGGAGGGGGAAACCTAAAACTTGGAAAACACTTAGAGTGGAGGGATCGGGATGAAACATGGTGGGAAAAATAAACACAAGTCCTAGATAGATGATTGACATAAACGGAAGGAATCCGCTCTCTTTTGGGTAGTTGGGGGGGGGGTATTTCTGAAAAAAATAGGTATTTTTAACTTACGAACGGGTGATCGGATTTCAATGAAATTTGATAATTAGAAAGATATCGTGGCTCAGAGCTCTTATTTTAAACCCGACACGATCTGGTGATATTTGGGGGGGGGGGAGTTGGGAGGGAGAAACCTAAAAATTGGAAAACACTTAGAGTGGAGGGATCGGGATGAAACTTGGTGGAAAAAAAACGAGTCCTAGATACATGATTGACATAACCAGAACGGATCCGCTCTCTTTGGGGTAGTTGGGGGGGGGGGGGGTTAATTCTGAAAAACTAGAAAAAATGAGGTATTTTTAACTTACGAACGGGTGATTGGATCTCCATGAAATTTGATTTTTAGAAGGATATTGTGTCTCAAAGCTCTTATTTTAAATCCTGACCGGATCTGGTGACATTGGGGGAAGTTTGGGGTGGGGTGACCTAAAATGATGGGAAACGCTTAGATTGGAGGGATTGGGATGAAACTTGGTTGGAAAAATAAGCAGAAGTCTTGCATACGTAATTTACATAATTGGAACGGATCCGCTCAATTGCGGGGGGGGGGGGAATTCTGAAAAATAAGAAAAATGACGTATTTTTAACTTACGAAGGAGTGATCGGATCTTCATGAAACTTCATGTTTAGAAGGACCTCGTAACTCCGATATCTTATTTTAAATCTCAACCGGATCATGCGTAATTTGGGGGGGGGGTAGTTGGGGGGGACCGGAAATCTTAGAAAATACTTAAAGCCGTGAGATCAGGATGAAACTGGATGGGAAGAATAGAAACCTGTCTAAGATACGTGACTGACATAACTGGACCGGATCTGCTCTCTTTGGTGGAATTGGGGGGGGGGGGTAATTTTGAAAATTGAGGTATTTGTAACTTACGAAAGGGTGACCAGATCTTAATGAAATTTGATATTTAGAAGGATCTTGTGCTTTAAAGTTCTAATTTCAAATTCCGACCAGATCCTGTGACATTCGGGGGAGTTGGAGGGGGGAACCGGAATTCTTGAAAACATGAAAATTGGAGTATTTATATCTTACGAATAGATGATCGGATCGTAATGAAATTTGATTTTTAGAAGGAATTCATGTCTCAGAGCTCTTATTTCAAATCCCGACCAGATCTTTTGACATTGTGGGGATTTGGAGGGGGAAATCTTGGAAAAACACTTGGAGTGTAGGAATCGGGATGAAGCTTGGTAGATAGAATAAACAAATGTCCTTGATACGTGATTGACAGAATCGTACTGGATTCGCTCTCTTTGGGGGAGTTGGGGGGAGGAGTTCAGTGATTTGGCGAGTTCGGTGCTTCTGGACGTGCTAGGGCGATGAAAATTGGTAGGCGTGTCAGGGAGCTGCACAATTTGACTTGATAAAGTCGTTTTCCCAGATTCGACCATCTGGGGGGCAAAAGGGAGAGGAAAAATTAGAAAAAATTAGGTATTTATAACTTACGAGTGGGTGATCGGATCTTAATGAATTTTGATATTTAGAAGGACTTTGTGACTCAGAACTCTTATTTTAAATCTTGACCGGCATTAAGCCTCTCATTTTCCTTTTTAAATCAATCTATTGATTCATAGAATTTTGTTAGAGCTCATACCATATGATCTCTTGGCTCTTAGCTCTTCTCGCCTCGTCACAAGTGCCATATGAGCTCTTAGCTCTTGTTTTTATGGCACTTGGTATTAACCAAGTGACATAGCAATCGCAAATTCTGTTGGTCTGTGTGTCGGTCGGTCCTGGTTTTGCTACTTTAGGCATTTCCAGATAAGCTAGGACGATGAAATTTGGCAGGCACACCAAGAACCGGACCAGATTAAATTAGAAATAGTCATTTTCCCGATTTGACCATGTGGGGGGGGAGTGGGGGTCCAGTTAATTCGGAAAAAATAGGAAAAATGAAGTATTTTTAACTTACGAACACTTGATCAGATCTTAATGAAATTGGATGTTTGGAAGGATATCGTGTCTCAGAGCTCTTATTTTAAATCCTGACCAGATCTGGTGACATTGGAGGGGGAGTTGGGAGGGGGAAACCTAAAATCTTGGAAAACACTTAGAGTGGAGGGATCAGGATGAAACTTGGTGGGAATAATAAGCATAAGTCCTAGATACACGATTGACATAACCGGAACGGATCTGCTCTCTTTGGGGTAGTTGGGAGGGGGGGTTAATTCTGAAAAATTAGAAAAAATGAGGTATTTTTAACTTACGAACGGGTGATCGGATCTCACTGAAATTTGATATTTAGAAGAATATTGTGTCTCAAAGCTCTTATTTTAAATCCCGACCAGATTTAGAAGGATATTGTGCTTTAAAGCTCTTATTTTAAATTTTGACCAGATCCTGTGATATTGGAGGGAGTTAGAGGGGAAAACCGGAATTCTTGGAAAACGTGAAAATTGGGGTATTTTATCTTACGAATAGGTGATCAGATCTTAATGAAACGTGATATAGAAGGATCTTATGTCTCAGATGCTCCATTTTTGACTCAAATCGGATCTGGGGACATAGGGGGTTGGAGGAGGGAAACAGAAACCTTGGAAAATGCTTAGAGTGGAGAGATCGGGATGAAACTTGATGGGAAGAATAATCACAAGTTCTATATACGTGATTGACATAACTAGAACGGATCCGTTCTCTTTGGAGGAGGTGGGGGTGTTAATTTGGCTGTTGACCAGATCTGTTGACATTGGGGGAGTTGGAGGAGGAAATCGAAAATCTCGGAAAACGCTCAGAGTGGTGGAATCGGGACGAAGCTTGGTGGATAGAATAAGCAAATGTCCTAGATACGTGACGTATCTAGATACGTTTTGACGTAACCGTACTGGATTCGCCCTCTTTGGGGGAGTTGGGGGGAGGGGTTCAGTGATTTAATATGTGCTCTGAGGCTAACCTGACTTTTATACATAATAATGATAGATGGTAATAAGCTTACATAAGCTATGGATGTCAGGTGATTGATTTTTTTAACGATAATTTCGACAGGACCTGTTCCTGGCAAATTTCTTGCCAGAAAGTAAAATCACTAAATAAATAAAACTAAAAACACTGAACAACACTAATGATGAGCCGAACCTGGAATTATTGTTGTGCCATGGCCCGAACTTTGACAGGCACAGGTCCTGTCGAAATTATCGTTAGAAAAAATCAATCACCTGACATCCATAGCTTAGGTAATTAGGTAAGCTTATTACCATCTATCATTATTAGGTTCAGTGATTTGGTAAGTTTGGTGCTTCTGGACGAGCTAGGACGATGAAAATTGGTAGGCGTGTCAGGGAGCTGCACAAATTGACTTGATAAAGTCATGTTCCCAGATTCGACCATCTGGGGGGCTAAAAGGAGAGGAAAAATTAGAAAAAATGAGGTATTTATTACTTGCGACTGGGTGATCGTATCTTAATGAATTTTGATATTTAGAAGGACGTCGTGACTCAGAGCTCTTATTTTAAATCCCGACCAGCATTAAGCCTCTGATTTTCCTTTTAAATCAATCTATTGATTCTTAGAAGTTTGTTAGAGCTCAAACCATATGAACTCTTGACTCTTAGCTCTTCTTGCCTCGTCACAAGTGCCATATGAGCTCTTAGCTCTTGTTTTTTTTTTCAGGGGTGATCGTGTCGACCCAGTGGCCCTAGAATTTTGTGAGAGGGCTCATTATAACACGAAATAAGATTTCTAGAGCCCTTTCTAAGTGAACAAAAAAATTTGAGGGCACCTAGGCCCCCTCCCACGCTAATTTTTATCCCAAAGTCAAAGGATCAAAATTTTGAGATATCCATTTTGTTCAGCATAGTCAAAAAAGATTATAACTATGTCTTTGGGGACGACTTAATCCCCCACAGTCCTTGGGGGAGGGGCTGTAAGTTATAAACTTTGACCATTGTTTATATATAGTAATTGCTATTATGAAGTATACAGACATTTTTAGGATGACTTTTTCCCGTCGGGGAGAGGGGGTTACGTGGGAGGATTCCTCCATGGAGGAATTTTTCATGAGGGAAGATAATATTCATGAAGGGGGCGCAGTATTTTCTAGCATTATTTAAAAAAAGAGAAAATAAATACATTTTTTCAACTGCAAGTAATGAGCAGCATTAAAACTTAAAACGAACATAAAATATTACTTATATAGAGGAGTTTGTCTCCTCAACAATACTTTGCTATTTACGCTGAAGTATTTTTAGTAATTTCAACTATTTTTTCTATGGCCTTTATGATTCAGGGGTCGTTCTTAAAGATTTATAACAAAAATCAGGTCTTAGTGTAAAGAGCAAGGTGTTGACGCGGGGGCGAACCCCCACATATACGTAATAAAAATATGAAAATATAGAAGTTTGTTACGTAAGTTAATTCGTAAGGTACGTATGTTTATTACTAACAAAAGCGTTCGTAAAAAATCTAGTTGCTTTTTTAAGTAACCGAAAATTGGAGGGCACCTAGGTCTCCTCCCCCGCCCCTTTTTTTCAAAATCGTCCGATCAAAACTGCGAAAGCCATTTTGCAAAAAAAAATTAATATACAAATTTTGTTTTATTTCTTCATGTGCGGTGAGTCAAAAATAAAAAAATGTATTAATTCAAAAACGTTCAGAAATTAAATAAAAAAAAGTTTTTTTAACTGAAAGTAAGGGGCGGCATTAAAACTTAAAACGAAACAGAAATTATTCCTCATATGAAAGGGGTTTCCCCCTCTTCAACGCCCGATCTTTACGCTAAAGTTTGACTCTTTCTCTCAACTCTACTTATTAGAACAGTAAAAAATTTAGCGCGAAGACTGGGACGTCGAGGAAGGGAGAGCTCCTTTCATATACGGAATAATCCCTGTTCGTTTTATTTTCATTTAATTATCCTTACAGAAGGATAGGTCTTTATACCAATTTGCTGACTCATTTGTTACTATCTTCAAATTCAGGAAGTATAAATTTCCACTTAATATATTTTACTAGGAAATGAGCCGATAGACACTTTTCGACTCAAAATTAATTATCGCTTTTGTGTTTCTTTTATCTGAGTGATTGATAAATAACATTCGAAATTACTGGTTTTATAAGCATATGTTGTAATTTTGTCTAATTACAGATCTCTTGGAAACAAGACATGGCAGACATATTTCCAATCTAATCGCCAAACCACAAAGAATGTGCCAAGAAAAAATTCTGATTTGTAATCAGAAAAGCGCGAGTGATTCCTTCTCTGGCTAATATTCTCCTAAAGGGTTGTCCTCAACCGGTGTTCGGTAAAAATGATGCTCAAATTGTTATTGATATTGGCTCAGAATGTTATACCTAACCAAGGACAACAACAGCCCATACAATCTATAACTTCTCAACCTGCGTAGCTAGTACAAACTCAACTAGAGCCTCAGGGGATTGTATTACTTCCAATGTAATACCCACGACAACCTTGATTATCTCAGATCATTTCTTTGCGCTCAAGGTAAACTTTGCTACATTCTTTTTATTGATTTAAGGAGGAAGTAAACATGAATTTATTGATTGTCGCGGTCCTAAGGAAATTCTGAAAGATTTTATAAATGAGCTCAAAATATCAATATCGGTAAATGTTTACTTTCGATCCAAGTGCTCTAAACTTTTCGTTCCAAGTCGTCCCCAAAGACATAGGTATAAGGTTTTTTGACTACGCTGAATAAAATGGCTAACTCAGAATTTTCATCTGGTGACTTTGGGAAAATAATTAGCGTAGGAGGGGGCCTAAGTGTCCTCCAATTTTTTTGGTCACTTAAAAAGGGCACTAGAACTTTTCATTTCCGTTTGAATGAGCCCTCTCGCAAAATTATAGGACCACTGGGTCGATACGATCACCCCTGGGAAAAAAAAAACAAACAAAAAAATAAACACGCATCCGTGATCTGCCTTCTGGCAAAAAATACAAAATTCCACATTTTTGTAGATAGGAGCATGAAACTTCTACAATAGGGTTCTACTGATACTCTGAATCTGATGGTGTGATTTTTGTCATGATTCTATGACTTTTAGGGGTTGTTTTCCCCTATTTTCTAAAATAAGGCAAATTTTCTCAGGCTCGTAACTTTTGATTGGTAAGACTAAATTTGATGAAACTTGTATATTTAAAATCAACATTAAAATATATTTCTTTTGATGTAGCTATTGATATCAAAATTCCATTTGTTAGATTTTTGGTTGCTATTGAGCCGGGGCGCTCCTTACTACATTTCGTTACGACGAACTGTTTGATTAGAGAAACGCATCCATTTTTGGTTGACCTTTCTCCTCCATGGGGCAAACTAAAAATGCTTAAAGTGGGCTTTATTACAGATAACATTACCTATAGAGCAAAGCGTATTAGTCCATGAGCCCCGCGGGCAGCGGGAGGGGTATAATCCAACAAAGAGTGATAAAACTAAAAACCAAAAAAACTCAAACGAGGTGTGTTAAATTTTTTTAGAATAGAAGAAAAGAGGACCCAGTATCGAACCCTGGGGTAATCCGCATGTTATCACACAAGCCACAGAAGTAAAACACCCATTCACCCTAATTTGCTTCTGGTCTCTTAAATAAGATTCAAATTAAGACAACCCCTTCTCGATCACACCGATTTTTTCCAGCCCAAGTAATAATTTTTTATGGTCAATCGTGTCAAGAGCCTTCTTCAAATCCAGGAATAAAGCAGCTGGAATCAGACCCGCGTAAACCGTCGTATTTACCCAGTCAACAAGTTTAATGGTTGCCATTTATGTGGAATTATTTTTTTCCGAAGCCAAATTGAGTATTTTTATAAGAATTTATTATTTTCAATATAATCAGTTAGCCTGGATCCAATCATCTTTCATACATTTTTGGAAAGAAAGGGAGGATAGAAATGGGTATTTTGTTTGAAGGTTCGTCTCTCTTACCTCCTTTATGCCATGGTATTATTTTAACGACCATAAAAACTTCTGGGAAAATTCCTTTTTCCGTAGATTCATTAATCAAATTCATAAAACTGGTGTTAAAACTAATTTAGCAATCTTAAAAGAAATCCTGTCTACACCACTTGAATTTGATTACATCCTACTGATAATTTTACTCACTTCATTTATAGTACAAGCATTAACAAGAGCTAAGAGCTCATATGGCACTTGTGACGAGGTCGGAAGAGCCAAGAGCTAAGAGCTCATATGGTATGAGCTCTAGCAAAATTCTAAGAATCAATAGATTGCTTTAAAAGGAAAATCAGAGGCTTAATGTCAGTCGGGATTTAAAATAAGAGCTCTGAGTCACGAGGTCAAGCTAAATATCAAAATTCATTAAGATCCGATCACCCACACGCAAGTTAAAAATACCTCAATTTTTCTAATTTTTCCTCTCCCTTCAGCCCTCCTGATGTTCTAATCGGGGGAAACGACTTTATCGAGTCAATTTGTACAGCTCCCTGACATGCCTGCCAATTTTCATCGTCCTAGCACGTCCAGGAGCACCAAACTCACCAAAGCACTGAACCCCACCACCTAACTCCGCCAAAGATAGCGGATCCGGTCCGGTTATGTCAGTCACCTATCTTGGACTTGTGCTTATTCTGTCCACCAAGTTTTATCCTGATCTCTCCGCTACAAGCGTTTTCAAAGATTTTCGGCCCCCCACCCCCTAATGACACTGGATCTGGTCGGGATAAAAAATAAGAGATCTGAGTTTCGAGGTCCTTCTAAATATGAAATTTCATTAAGATATGATCACTCTTTCGCAAGTTAAAAATACCTCATTTTTTCTAATTTTTAGAATTAAACCCCTCCTCCCAACTCCCCCAAAAAGAGCAGATCCGTTCCGGTTATGTCAATCCCGTATCTAGGACTTGTGCTTATTTTTCCCACCAAGTTTCATCCCGATCCCTTCACTCTAAGTATTTTCCAAGATTTTAGGCTCCGCCCCCCAACTTTCCTTTCACCGGATAAGGTCGAAATTTAATATAAGAGCTCTGAGACATGATATCCTTCCAAACATCAAATTTTATCAAGATCTGATCACTCCTTCGTAAGTTAAAAATACCTCATTTTTCTTATTTTTCAGAATTAACCCTCCCCTCCATTCCCCCAAAGAGAGTGGCTCCGTCCCGGTTATGTCAATCGCGTATCTAGGACTTGTACTTATTTTTCCCCCAAATGTCACCAGATCCAGTCGGGATTTAAAATAAGAGCTCTGAGACACGACATCTTTTCAAACTTCAAATTTCATTGAGATTCGATCACTCCTTCGCAAGTTAAAAATGCCTCATTTTTTCTAATTTTTCAGAATCCACCCCCCCCCCCCTCCCAACAGAGCAAATCTGTTCCGGTTATGTCAATTGTGTATCTAGGTCTTCTGCTTATTTTTCCCACCAAGTTTCATCCTGATCTCATGACTCTAAGCGTTTTCCAAGATTTTAGGTTCCCCCCTCCAACTCCCCCCAATATCATCGAATCTGGTCGGAATTTAAAATAAGAGATCTTAGACACGATATCCTTCCAAACATCAAATTTCATTAAGATCCGACCACTCCTTCGTAAGTTAAAAATATCTCATTTTTCTAATTTGTTCAGAATTAACCCCCCCCCCCTTCAACTCCCCCGAAGAGAGTTGATCCGTTCCGATTATGTCAATTACGTATCTAAGACCCTTACTTATTTTTCCCACCAAGTTTCATTTCGATCCCTCCACTCTAAGCGTTTTCCAAGATTTTAGGTCCCCCCAATGTCACCAGATCCAGTCGGGATTTGAAATAAGAGCTCTGAGACACGATATCATTCCAAACTTCAAATTTCATTAAGATCCGATCACTCCTTCGTAAGTTAAAAATACCTCATTTTTTCTAATTTTTCAGAATTAACCCCCCCACCCAACTCCCCCAAACAGAGCAGATCCGTTCCGGTTATTTCAATAACGTATCTAGGTCTTTTTCTTATTTTTCCCACCAAGTTACATCCCGATCCCACCACTCAAAGCGTTTTCCAACATTTTAGGTTTCCCCCCTCCAACTCCCCTCAATGTCATCAGATCTGGTCAGAATTTAAAATAAGAGCTCTGAGACACGATATCATTCCAAACATCAAATTTCATTAAGATCCCATCACCCGTTCATAAGTTAAAAATACTTCATTTTTTCTATTTCTTCCAAATTAACCGGCCCCCACTCCCCCCCCCCCCCAGATGGTCAAATCGGGAAAATGACTATTTCTGATTTAATCTGGTCCGGTCCCTGATACGCTTGCCAAATTTCATCGTCCTAGCTTACCTGGAAGTGCCTAAAGTAGCAAAACCGGGACCGACAGACAGACAGACTGACAGAATTTGCGATTGCTATACGTCACTTGGTTAATACCAAGTGCCATAAAAACCAAGTGATTTTCTACTGGAACTTCCGAATGAACTATTTTGGGAGGCCGCTTAATTTTTTTCGAGCATCATCGCAAAGTTTTGTTCCCTCACTAGAAAAATATTTACATAAATAATTCGCAACATCCTTTGGGGTAGTAAAAGCCCCCCCCCCTTTGATTGTAATTTATTAATAACTTCTATTTTACCCTTTTGACCCAGGAGTGAATTTACCGTTTTCCATGTTTTTTTCACATCACATTTATGCTTTATAAGCCCATATTGTAAATACATTTTTTTTAAGCTTTCCGTTTCAATCCGTTTAAAACATTCTGATAATTTTTAAATTGCTGTAAATTAATAACCGAGGGTTCATCTAGGTATATTTTATACTATCAACTTAAAAAATCTAGAATACCCTGTTTAATCCATGGTTTCTTTGGGAATTTCGTTCTACCCCTTTTAAGTTTTCTAAGAGGACACGTCTCATTCAATATCTTTTTAAATATTGCATATGGCATATATGCAATATAAGCATATGTGGTTTCCCCCCAGACATATTACTCTATTTCATTCAGACAGAATTCGTCTTGTCAGCAATTCTGACAAAAAAAGATTAAAATATAGTTCATTCATTGAATGTTTACTGACTGAAAAAATATCAAGCACGTTTCAACGGGCAAGAAGCTGTTAAAATATATAAAAACAAGGGCAAAGAGCTCATATGGCACTTGTGACGAGGCGAGAAGAGCTAAGAGCCAAAAGATCATATGGTATGAGCTCTAACAAAATTCTATGAATCAATAGATTGATTTAAAAAGGAAAATAAGAGGCTCAATGCCGGTCAGGATTTAAAATAAGAGCTCTGAGTCACGATGTCCTTTTAAATATCAAAATTCATTAAGATCTGATCTCCCACTCGTAAGTTATAAATATCTAATTTTTTTCTAATTTTTCCTCTCCCTTTAGTGCCCCAGATGGTCGAATCTGGGAAAACGACTTTATCAAGTCAAATTGTGCAGCTCCCTGACACGCCTACCAATTTTCATCGTCCTAGCACGTCCAGAAGCACCAAACTCGCAAATCACTGAACCCCTCCCCCCAACTCCCCCAAAGAGAGCGAATCCAGTACAATTCCGTCAATCACGTAACAAGGACATTTGTCATATGAGAACAAAGAAAGGGAACAAAAAATGAAAAGAGAAAAAACAAATAGGTGAAAAAACGAGGATTTTATCAGCCAGTAGCTAAATATTGAAAAACAAGCAAATATTTCGACAAGGACCTCCGCCAAGTCGTCCTCAGTGCTCAAAGAAAGAAAAAAAAAAAAAAAAAAAAAAAAAAAAAAAAAAAAAAAAAAAAAAAAAAAAAACAGCAAAATCTAACCTTTATAAGTGACCTGCACGAGAGGAAGACAGATACTGACTCAACCAACAAAAAACCAAGTTTAAATCAATGAAAGAGAAGTTAACAATTAGATTGAATAAGTATCCTTTGCCTTGCAACAGATTTCGCCTGTCTACAATTTCGGTTTTCATTAGATATGCGGACATGTTGTCTTAAATTAGATTGAGCGGAAATATTCATAGATTCTTTTAATATTAAATTATTATAAATTGGGCTTAAGGAAATATAGAGACACGGGAGATATTTCCTTAATCCCAATTTATAATAATTTAATATTAAAAGAATCTATGAATATTTCCGCTCAATCTAATTTAAGACAACATGTCCGCATATCTAATGAAAACCGAAATTGTAGACAGGCGAAATCTGTTGCAAGGCAAAGGATACTTATTCAATCTAATTGGTAACTTCTCTTTCATTGATTTAAACTTGGTTTTTTGTTGGTTGAGTCAGTATCTGTCTTCCTCTCGTGCAGGTCACTTATAAAGGTTAGATTTTGCTGTTTTTTTTTTTTTTTTTTTTTTTTTTTTTTTCTTTGTTTTCTTTGAGGACGACTTGGCGGAGGTCCTTGTCGAAATATTTGCTTGTTTTTCAATATTTAGCTACTGGCTGATAAAATCCTCGTTTTTTCACCTACTTGTTTTTTCTCTTTTCATTTTTTGTTCCCTTTCTTTGTTCTCATATGTCATGCATAGCCAGTATGGTCTCAGAACGTATTTAAGGACATTTGTTTATTCTATCCACCAAGCTTCATGCCGAATCCTCTACTCCAAGTGTTTTTCCAAGATTTCCCCCTTCAACTCCCCCCAATGTCAAAAGATCTGGTCGGGATTTGAAATAAGAGCTCTAAGACATGAATTCCTTCTAAAAATCAAATTTCATTAAGATCTGATCATTTATTCGTAAGATAAAAATACCCCAATTTTCACGTTTTCCAAAAAATTCCGGTTTACCCCTCCAACACCCCCTAATGTCCCAGGATCTGGTCGGAATTTAAAATTAGAACTTTAAAGCAAAAGATCCTTCTAAATATCAAATTTCATTAAGACCTGGTCACCCTTTCGTAAGTTACAAATACCTCAATTTTCAAAATTACCCCCCCCCCCCCCAATTCCACCAAAGAGAGTAGATCCGGTCCGGTTATGTCAGTCACGTATCTTAGACAGGTTTCTATTCTTCCCATCCAGTTTCATCCTTATCTTACCGCTTTAAGTATTTTCTAAGATTTCCGGTCCCCCCCAACTCCCCCCCCCCAATTACGCTTGATCCGATTGGGATTTAAAATAAAAGATCTGAGTTACGAGGTCCTTCTAAATATGAAGTTTCATGAAGATCCGATCACTCCTTCGTAAGTTAAAAATACGTCATTTTTTCCTATTTTTCAGAATTACCCCCCCCCCCCCAATGGAGCGGATCCGTTCCATTTATGTAAATCACGTACGTAAGACTTCTCATTATTTTCCCTACCTAGTTTCATCCCAATCCCTCCAATCTAAGCGTGTTCCATGATTTTAGGTTCCCCCACCCCAAACTTCCCCTAATGTCACCAGATCCGGTCAGAATTTAAAATAATTGCTTTGAGACACGATATCCTTCTAAATATCAAATTTCATTGAGATCCGATCACCCGTTCGTAAGTTAAAAATACCTCATTTTTTCTAATTTTTCACAATTAACCCTCCCCCAACTACCCCAAAGAGAGCGGATCTGTTCCGTTTATGTCAATCATGTATCCAGGACTTGTGCTTATTTTTTCCACCAAGTTTCATCCCGATCCCTCCACTCTAAGTGTTTTCCAAGTTTTAGGTTTCCCCTCCCAACTCCCCCCCCCCAATGTCACCAGATCCGGTTGGGTTTAAAATAAGAGCTCTGAGCCACGATATGCTTCTAAGTATCAAATTTCATTGGGATCCGATCACTCGTTCGTAAGTTAAAAATACCTCATTTTTTCTAATTTTTCAGAAATAATCCCCCCCCCCCAACTACCCCAAAGAGAGCGGATTCGTTCCTTTTATGTCAATCATGTATCTAGGACTTGTGTTTATTTTTCCCACCAAGTTTCATCCCGATCCCTCCACTCTAAGTGCTTTCCGAGTTTTAGATTTCCCCCTCCCAACTCCCCCCCCCCCAATGTCACCAGATCCGGTCAAGCTTTAAAATGAGAGCTCTAAGACACGATATCCCTCTAAACATCAAATTTCATTGAGATCCGATCACCCGTTCGTAAGTTAAATATACCTCATTTTTCCTAATTTTTCAGAATTACCCCCCCCCCACTACCCCAAAGAGAGCGGATCCGTTTCGATTATGTCAATCATGTATCTGGGACTTGTGCTTATTTTCCCATCAAGTTTCCTCCCGATCCCTCCACTCTAAGTGTTTCCAAGATTTTAGGCTCCCCCCTCCAACTCCCCCCAATGTCATCAGATCCAGTCGGGATTCAAAATAAGAGCTCTGAGACACAATATTATTCCAAATATCAAATTTCATTAAGATCCCATCACCCGCTCATAAGTTAAAAATACTTCATTTTTTCTATTTTTTACGAATTAACCGGCCCCCCACTCTCCCCAGATGGTCAAATTGGGAAAGCGACTATTTCTAATTTAAGCTGGTCATGTCCCTGATACGCCTGCCGAATTTCATCGTCCTAGCTTACCTGGAAGTGCCTAAAGTAGCAAAACCGGGATCGACAGACCGACAGAATTGGCGATTGCTATATGTCACTTGGTTAATACCAAGTGCCATAAAAACCAACAATATTTTGCATGCATTCGTAAGTTTGCAGGTTTTTTTGCAGGTTCGATGTATCCCGAGACTCTCAATACAGCCATTAATATAGATGTCATCATAGTTTCCTCTGCCTTGTACCCAAAAAACATTACGGATAGATATCTTAACAGATCTAAACATTATATATCTAAACAGATATATATCTAATATTATTAAACCATAAACATCTGCATCAAGAATATCTCTGCTAAATTTTAATCTAAACTTTAATCTAGAAACTTTCTGTTTGTGAAATTTGAATTTAAGAAGATCACCTATTCTGCTGGACAAAAAAAATTCTTATAGAACAAAACAAGACAAATAAATAAAGGAAATTACCCTTTTACACCAATTGAATGTAAGATAGAAATGATAGAAGCTTTAATTATGGATCCGTGTTCATTTAACAGACAAGAGGATTAAGCCTCCAAGCTGTGACAAATTCGATCTAACTTTTCGAACAACGATCCCAAGATAGGTCAAAAACTTGTAAATGAACATCTAGTATGAATAAGTCATTTCAAAAATGTATGTCAATAAAAAAATTGTCAGTTCTCAGAGGTATATAAATCTAACTCCCATTGCTTTTCTTAATTTTGCATTATTATTTTCACTGTACATTAACAAAACAAGCATTCCAAAAAGCAACAAATTCTGGTATTATATGCATAGACACCTGCTTGAGTGAACGACTAGGCAGCCTGGTCTTTGGAAATGAGCACAATTGAAGTTGACACCACTTATTCTTACCAGACTGTTCTCCACTTAGCAGACGTCCAACAACGAATATATTTAAGCTAGGATAATAACCAGAAATAGAGCTTAGTCTGTTTCAAATAAAAATATGCTAAAGAGAATTTTCCTGAAAAACGTTCCCCTCATTTGAGGGAATTTTTCTTGGAGGGTGAGCCAGACTTACCAGCATTATTTGAAATCAATTAGAATTTAATAAAAAATAAGTTTTTTTTTAGCTGAGAGTAAGGAGCAGCATTAAAGCTAAAAACGTTTTTGAAGGGGTTGCAACCCTCCTAAATACCTTGCTCTTTACAGGAATGCTTGATGGTTTGTCCCAATTTTTTTCAAGAACGACTCTTTATATGCAAGGGCCATTTAATTAGAATAGGAATTTTTTTAGAAGGGGGAAAATTTACCGTGGAGATCAAGGCATTGAGGAGGAGGACACTCCCTTCATATACAGAATAATTTTTGTGTTTGTTTTGGGTTTTAATGTTGCTCCTTACCTTCAGTTGAAAAAAGTTTTTTTTTTAATTTAATATCAAAACAAAGTGATTACTAATTTCATCTCTTAAATCTTATTTATCCTATTTAAGTCTACTAGATGTAGTTATCCCTACACAAGGATAGGTCTTTATACCAATTTGCTGACTCATTTGTTACTATCTTCAAATTCAGGAAGTATAAATTTTCACTTAATAATATTTTACTAGGAAATGAGACGATAGACACTTTTCGACTCAAAATTAATTATTGCTTTTGTGTTCCTTTATCTGAGTGATAGATAAATAGCATCCGAAATTACTGGTTTTATAAGCATGCTTGTTAATTATCATTTTGTCAAATTACAGATCACTTGGAAACAAGACATGGCAGACATATATTTCCAATCTAATCGCTAGAAACATAGCGTATGCTTAAATTTCGTAGAAACTCAATCATAGAAAAGAAATTTAGCTTGCAGAATGAGGGTCATATTGTTTTTTGTTTTGAGGATCAACCGTTTTTGTTTTGAGGATCAATCGTTTTGTTTGACAGAGGTATCAATGCAGTGACAAAAGAGGAATAAGTTTTTTTAATATGATTAAGTGAATGTGGATGAAGTGAATTCACCCAGTTTCGACAAGGTCTGCAGTTGTTTCGAACAAGTGAAAATGTGCTCTGCTGATCCCTAGTCTTAAAAAATGTGCAGCTATGCTCTATTGCAACACAGAAAATACATCAAGAATTGTCAAATAATCATTTTCTTCAGTGCAGCAATATCACCAAACCACAAAGAATGTGCCAACAGAAAATTCCGATTTGTAATCAGTAAGGCGCAAGTGATTCCTTCTGGCTAATATTCTCCTAATGGGTTGTCCTCAACCGGTGTTGGGTGAAAATGATTCTCAGAATCGTCATCGATGCTGGCTAAAATATAGTAACAGCCAGACATGCCCAAGTAATACTTCATCTTAGCATTCCATCCTACATTCAATAATTACTAGCAAATAACACCCAGCCTCAGTTAACAACATAGTGATATCTCCCAGCAAGTACTTGCTTTTAGTATCCGTACTCAGAATGTTAAGCCCAACCAAGGACAACAACAGCCTATACAGTCTATAACTTTTCAACCTGCGTAGTTAGTACAAACTCAACTAGAGCCTCAGGGGATTGTATTACTTCCAATGCAATACCCACGACAACCTTGGTTATCTCAGATCATTTCTTTGGGCTCAAGGTAAGCTTTGCTAGATCCTTTTTATTGATTTGAGGAGGGAGTAAACATGAATTTATTGAATGTCGCTCAAAATATCAATACCGGTAAATGTTTACTTTCTTCACAAGCTATCTAAAGTGCGTATTACTGCATATAGCAAGATCATGGCGATCGTATATTGCTTCTTTGTCATTATTAGAGAAGCGCATCCATTTCTGCTCGACCCTCCTCCTCCATGGGGCAAACTAAAAATGCGTAAAGTGGGCCTGATTACAGAAGACAAATGTCAATATTGAAATCACCCATTACTACTTTATATTTATGATCATTATTAAATTTCTCCAATAAATTCTTTATCTCCTCAATAAAAACATCCTCATTGAATGATAAAACAAGTTTTACCAAAAGCATGACCTACCTAGAACGTTTTTTCGTACCCAAAAATGGCAGTATGCCGTGATGGCCCCTAGAGGTAATATGTACAATCAGAGTTTGTTAATTTGACAGTTTCGTGACCGATAAATTAAATACAGGTAGGATGAAGAGTGAAAATAGTATTTGCTGTAGTAATAACCCTTGGTAATCAAAATCAGTGTTACATGTTTCCCCCCAGACACATTACTCTATTTCATTCAGACAGAATTCGTCTTGTCAGCAATTCTGACAAAAAAAGATTAAAATATAGTTCATTCATTGAATGTTTACTGACTGAAAAAATATCAAGCACGTTTCAACAGGCTAGAAGCTGTTAAAATATATAAAAAAACCAACAATATTTTGCATGCAGATCTATGAGGTTTGATATATCTACAGGTGTCGACATCCCGACACTCAATATAGCCTATAATATAGATGTCACCATAGTTTCCACTTTGCCTTGTACCCAAAAAATCGCGTAGTTAGGCTTTAGGACCTAACTAGATAATCTTGGTTTTACTACGAGATGGTTAGTATTTCGTATCAAATGACTTAATTAGACTAATTCTTTATATACTAAAGATCTATATTTAAGTTCCATGACAATATTAAATAAAAAAAAACTAATTTTTTTAGCTGAAAGTAAGGAGCGACATTAAAACTTAAAACGAACAGAAATTACTCCGTATATGAAATGGGTTGTCCCCTCCGCAATCCCTCGCTCTTTACGCTAAAGTTTTTAATTTTTTTAAAAAGTAGAATTGTGGCAAAGAGTCAAACTTTAGCGTAAAGAGCGAGGGATTGCAGAGGGGACAACCCATTTCATATACGGAGTAATTTCTGCTCGTTTTAAGTTTTAATGTCGCTCCTTACTTTCAGCTAAAAAAAATTAGTTTTTATTATTTAAGTTCTGAACGTTTTTGAATTAATGCATGTTTGGTTTTGGCTCTCCGCACATAAATTATTAAAATGAAATTTTAATAGTCATTAAGTCATTAAGTCATTCCCAAAGACATAGTTATTATGGTTTTTGACTATGCTGAACAAAATGGCTATCTCAGAATTTTGATCCGTTGACTTTCGGAAAAAAATGAGCGCGGGAGGGGGCCTAGATGCCCTCCAATTTTTTTGGTCACTTAAAAAGGGCACTAGAACTTTTCATTTCCGTTAGAATGAGCCCTCTTGCGACATTCTAGGACCACTTGGTCGATACGACGACCCCTGGGGAAAAAAAACACAAAAAAACAAACAAATAAACACGCATCCATGATTTGTCTTCTGGCAAAAAATACAAAATTCCACATTTTTGTAGATAGGAGATTGAAACTTCTACAGTAGGGTTCTCTGATACGCTGAATCTGATGGTGTCATTTTCGTTAAGATCCTACGACTTTTAGGGGGTGTTTTCCCCTATTTTCCTAAATAAGGTAAATTTTCTCAGGCTCGTAACTTTTGATGGGTTAGACTAAACTTGATAAAACTTATATATTTAAAATCAGCATTAAAATGCGATTCTTTTGATGTAGCTATCGATATCAAAATTCCATTTTTTAGAGTTTTGGTTACTATTGAGCCGTGTCGCTCCTTACTACAGTTCGTTACCACGAACTGTTTGAATAGTTCCAACCTTAACAATCTAAGTTAATTTTCAAAGCAACTTTTTGAGTAAAATAATCAACTTTTATTAGGAAAATTCATGTTCGTATATTTTCTGCAAGGACATTATTTTCTGCAGTAGCAATGAAGGAGGCAAGTTTTAACGGTAAAAATTTTATAATATAAGAATCCAGAGTGAACCTTTCCTCATTTAAGGAAAGGTTTCCTCATTAGATTTTCCCTGTAAATGGTAACTTTTGCATTTTTAATTGAAGTTCTAACAAATATGTTCCATGTCCCCCCTAAACGGATGTCAAAGCACTGATTGTGAGTAAAACTCACAAGCAAGGGAAAAACTAAAGAGATTATAGAAATAATCTCTAATAACAAAAATAATGTGTTTAATAAAAGAGAGGAAAACTATATGGAACTTCTACCGGTATGAGAAACAGGTGATTAGAAAACAATACATTTTTGCATTTCTTTTCATTAACTAATATGATTAAACCACAAACATTTGCATCAAAGATATTTCTGCTAAATTTTAATCTAAACTTTAATCTAGAAACTTTCTGTTTGTGAAACTTGAATTTAAGAAGACCAACACCTATTCTGCTGGACAAAAAAATTCTTATAGAAGAAAACAAGACAAATAAATAAAAGAAATTACCCTTTTACACCAATTGAATGTAAGATAGAAATGATCAAAGCATCAATTATGGATCTGTGTTCATTAAACAGACAGGAGGATTAAGCCCCCAAGCTTTGACACGTTCAATCTCACTTTTGGAACAGGGATCCAAAATAGGTCAAAACTTGTAAATGAACGTCTAGTATGAATAAGTCAATTCAAAAATGTATATCACTCAAAAAATTATCAGTTCTCAGAGGTATATAAATCTTACTCCCATTGCTTTTCTTAATTTTGCATTATCATTTTCACTGTACAGTAACAAAACAATCATTCCAAAAAGCAACACATTTTGGTATTATATGCATAGAGACCTGCTTGAGTGAACGACTAGGCAGCCTGGTCCTCGGAAATGAATACACTTGAAGTTGACACCACTTATTCTTACCCGACTGTCCTCCACTTAGTAGGCGTCCAGCAACGAATACATTTAGGCTAGGATAATAATAAAAAATAGATGATAGTTTTCATGCAAACAACTAGAAGACTTTACTGTTGGTTATTTCTTGACAAAATTTGTTTAATACCAGCCTAACTTGAGATGCACCCAAAAAGTTACTGGTAACTTTATAGGACCTCCATAAAATGGCCAAAAATACAAAGTTTCACAACCCATATCTCAAATAGTGAAGACAGTAGTGGCTTCAAGTTCAATTTAGGGCAATCATGAATCTGAGTTCCTATTTATCCTAGCATCTTTTGATGTTCCTGCCAGTCTTTGGTTTACAAAAATACAATCAACAAGGTTAGCTGTCTTACCATCATGTGAATACCATTTTAATTTATGGGTCATTTTATGACAAAATACTGTATTGGTTATAACTAGATTGTTTACATAGAAGATTCTAGCAATCTGTAGCCATTGCTGCTGAATTTTGTAAACCAAATGTACTTAGGCCAAGATACCATATATCCCCTGTTCTATCAATATGGGCATAAAAATTGCTTAATAAAAATGTCATTTTTAACTGGGACCCTGACCTTTTTCCTTTTCTGTAAGTAAATTCATCTGAATCACTACTATCTCCAATAGCTGGTTCTACAGGGATATATAATACTATAACTAATGTTGTAAAGTAGGTTTTGTGGTAATACTGTAATGGGTTGTCAACCTTGCCCTTGGAGGAGGTATGGGTACGATCCTAAGAATGATTTAAATCTAGAGTAGTGTTTTGTCCTTACTAATAATATTGGCGTCCTACTCGTATAGTTGAGAAGCTCAACTAACATTGTAAAGAGGTTTGGTATAATTGTATTACTTTTATTATATTCCATGGCAGACAACAATACAAGACTTGACTCTTGTTATAGAGATAATCATAAAATAACACATAGAAATGATAATTAAATCATATAGCACTTACAATCTCAAAACACTCCGAAATCCAGAAGTAATAAAAAAAGTTAAAAGATTGCGACCACGTTATCACAAAACAGGCATATATACTTTATGTTCTGACAACATGTCCTGTTTAAAACAAGAAAGCTGGTATTACAAAATCCCATATCTCAACAGCAATTCCGCCAGCTCTCAGTTTGGTGGTCCATTTCAAAACTTATTATCTAAAATTCATTCTTTCCAAACTTCTTTATAACTTATAATTTGGATTGTTGTACTTTTTATTGGTTTTATTAAAATCAATTTCTAACTTAATTGGTCAGCTTATTACACTAATTTCCTTTAATTTTGGGTCATAAAATGAGCCACTCACCCTATTGTTAATACCTTCCCTACCTCAGAAGAGTTAGTGGCTTCCTTATTAATCATGAGTCCTATTCCCTGCAAATGTACCCCGTACTTCCTGCCAAAACTCATAAATTATATGCCAAGTAATTTCATGTGTCCTACCCAAGGGATACGAGTTTCTGAAATTCCTAATGGGTCCAGTTTGAAACCTCTGTAATCATCACTTAAGATGTTAACACAATATTATTTATTTTAATGTTGCAACATTCTGAGTTAAAATTTTCATATTCTTTTAGTAATTGAAATTATTATGGTCTCAGAAAAAGCAATGAAAATCCCATGATCAGATTCAGTGTACTATAGATCCCTACTTGAAGCTCCAATATTCAAACTTCTATCTACAAAAATTTCGAGTTTTTTATTTTTTTTAGAAAAAGATCATGATTTGATGTTTATTTGTTGTTGTTTTTTTCCCCATGGGTGATTGTATCAAACCAATTTCCTTAGAACATCAGAAGAGAGCTCATTTGAATGGAAACTGTAACTTTTCTATTGATAGAATGACCAACATATTACATGGCAACTATCCTTCCTCCCCTCAAAATTGTCCAATTAAAACATTTTGCCCAGAAGGTTGAAAGCCCCAAAACTATACATTTGGGGATAAAATGACCCCCCCCCTCCAGTTCCCGGGGATAGGTCTAAGTTTAAAAAAAAACTGCCCATTTTGATAATATTTGTTATTGGGAAGCTTTAAGATCTATTTTTTGTGTGGGAGGGGATTTTGTGCTTGACCTGAGTTTTCATAGAGACAATTTTGTATGGAGGGGAATTCCCAGAGGTGAACATTCCAGGGATAATTCTAGACTGGGGGGGGGGGATAGAATTCCTGATCGAACTATTTTTATTTGTCTTATTTCTCATTACCTACTTAGTTTCGCATATGTTCCTGGGAATTGTCCAGGGAAATGTTTTGCGTGTTTGGATTTCCGGGAAATAATAATATCCATGGAGGGAATAATATCCATGGAAGGAAGGATTTCTGGAATGATTGAAAAACGATTAGAGCTTAGTCTGTTTCAAATAAAAGTATGATTAAGAGAATTTTTCTGACTGAACCTTCTGCAAGAAATTTTATGGGGGGGGGGGGTATTTTATGCAAGAGTGGAATTGTCCAGAAGGAATACTACAGGGAAGAGATCTACATTACATGAGAAAAAACTTTCCCGTCATTTGAGGGAGTTTTTCTTGGGGGGTGAGCCAGACTTACCAGCATTATTTGAAAAAGAATTGGAATTTAGCAAAAAAACAAGTTTTTTCAGCTGAGAGCAAGGAGAAGCATTAAAGCTCAAAACGTATTTGAAGGGGTTGCACGAACGTTTGATGGTTTGTCCAAATTTTCCTTAAGAACAACTCTTCAAACGCAAGGGCCATTTAATTGTAATAGGAAGCTTTTTTATAAGTGGAAAAATTTAGCATAAAGAGCAAAGCAATGAGGAGGGGGCACTCTCTTCATATGTGGAATAATTTTTCTGTTTGTTTTGGGTTCTAATTTTACTCCTTACTTTCAGTTGAAAAAAACTTATTTTCTTTATTTAATGCATTAATCAGAAACCAGAGTAAATGCTTTGTTATTTACTTGGCTAAAAATTTATGTAGTGTTTCAACTTGTCTATGTTACTTTTGAAGAATTATATATATTCTGCTCTATATTCTATATATATTTTCTAAGTTAATAACTTCGAAGACCACACTGCCTTTCCATGACGAAAGTAACAGTTCAAAATAGGGATGATACCTTTTTATTGACAGTGAATAGATATAAAATTATTTAATTGGATATTTCGAACACATATACAGTGTTCATCATCAGCAGTAAAACTAAAAGACATGAATAAAAATAAACAAAATACATACCTAATAAACTAATTACATATAGTTTATTGCTCTTTTTTTCAATACAACAGCGGATACTAATCTCTTTGACCTTTTCGGTTCCGGTTCATTAGAATTATCTGACATATTACGTGGACAGAGGTCATAGCTCTTAGGTGAGGTGATATTTACTTTATTTGACCTCAGTAAATTATCATAAATTGAATTTAAACCAAATTCACCTGTATCTCTGTTTATAGAAATATTCTTGAAGAGAATCTTTTTAATTTCGATTATTTTCCTGAAAATTTGCTTCAAACCCTTGTCCCAAGAAATCAAAGAAACATTTTCAAACAAAATAAAATGATTTGTAAAATTAAAGATATGTTCCGAGAGGGCCGACGCGAAATCTTCTGGTTTGGTATTTTGCTTTAAAGGCGATGAAATAGAATTATGATGTTGTAGCAATCTTGTTTTCAAATTCTGGTTAGTACGTCCCACATAAGAGCTTCCACAAGTACATGGGATTTTATAAACCCCACTTTGTTGCTCTACGGAATTCCGATCCTTTCCAGAATTTAAAAAAAAACTAGCCAAAGTATTACTACCTCTTAAACCATTATTTTGTAAAATTCTTTTAAGTTTTTCACTCAAACCTGGAACATATGGCAGAGAACAAAAAATATCTTTCTTTTCTGTTGTTACCAGAATGTCGTCAGAACATTCTAGAAATTTTTTCCTTCTTTTCGAAAAAGTCTGGTCAATTAACCAACCCGGATAATGGTTACTTATTAAAATCTCTTTTAACAACAATAATTCCTCCTCAATGAATTTTGGAGAACAAATTCTAAAAATGCGGTCAGTTAAAGATATGATTAAACCAATTTTTACTTGGCGAGCATGACCGGAGAAAACGACCAAAATCTGTTATTATTAGTAGGTTTTCTGTAAATCTTAAAATCCAGACTATTTTCATTTTTTAAAAGAAAGACATCCAGAAAAGGAAGTTTATTATCCTCTTCTAATTCTATTGTAAATTTTAAATCCCCTCCCCCAAAAATTAAGATGTTCTAAAAAACTTTTTAATTCCTCCACCCCATAATTCCCTACTGAAATTATTTCATCCATATATTTCCCCCAAAATTTATGTTTTAAAAAGTATGAATCTAACGTTCGCTATTGTTCAAATTCTATAATTTCAAGTTTTGACATAGTGTCAATGTATACGAGTATTGATGTAAAAGCTGCAGAAATTCTGCTTGAGAGAAAGATACTAAGAAATTTGGACTTAATTAGTGGTGAAACAGTTTTGGAAGTCGGTGTAATTATGAATTTAGTTAGGTTGTGCAACAAGTTCTCTTATTTTTTTCAATTCAGAGGGGGTTTTTTCGAACAAGTAAATGGTTTACCCATGGGGGCCCCTTTAAGTCCTTTATTAGCAAATTGTTTTGTAGAAAATATTGAAACAATAGCGATAGATTCATACTTTTTAAAACATAAATTTTGAGGGAGATATATGGATGACATAATTTCAGTATGGAATTATGGGGTGGAGGAATTAAAAAGTTTTTTTGAACATCTTTATTAATAACATCTTAATTTTTGGGGAGGGGATTTAAAATTTACAATAGAATTAGAAGAGGATAATAAGCTTCCTTTTCTGGATGTCCTTCTTTTAAGAAATGAAAATAGTCTGGATTTTAAGATTTACAGAAAACCTACTAAAAATAACAGATTTTTGTCGTTTTTCTCCGGTCATGCTCGCCAAGTAAAAATTGGTTTAATCATATCCTTGACTGACCGCATTTTTAGAATTTGTTCTCCAAAATTCATTGAGGAGGAATTATTGTTGTTAAAAGAGATTTTAATAAGTAACCATTATCAGGGTTGGTTAATTGACCAGACTTTTTCGAAAAGGAAAAAATTTCTAGAATGTTCTGACAATATTCTGGAAACAACAGAAAAGAAATATATTTTTTGTTCTCTACCATATGTTTCAAGTTTGAGTGAAAAACTTAAAAGAATTTTACAAGATAATGGTTTAAAGGTAGCTTTAAGAAGTAGTAATATTTTGGCTAGTTTTTTTAAATTCTGGAAAGGATCGGACTTCCATAGAGCAATAAAGTGGGGTTTATAAAATCCCAGTTACTTGTGGAAGCTCTTATGTGGGACGTACTAACCAGAATTTAAAAACGAGATTGCTACAACATCATAATTCTATTTCATTGTCTTTAAAGCAAAATACCAAACCTGAAGATTTCATGTCGGCCCTCTTAGAACATATCTTTAATTTTACAAATCATTTTATTTTGTTTGAAAATGATTCTTTGATTTCTAGGGACCAAGGTTTAAAGCAAATTTTCAGGGAAATAATCGAAATTGAAAAAATCTCTTCAAGAATAATTCCATAAACAGAGATACAGGTGAATTTGGATTAAACTCAATTTATGATAATTTACTGAGGTCAAATAAAGAAAATATCACCTCACCTAAGAGCTATGACCTCTGTCCACGTAATATGTCAGATAATTCTAATGAACCAGAACCGAAAAGGTCAAAGAGATTAGCCTCCACTGCAGCATGGAAAAAAATAAGAGCAATAAACTATATGTAATTAGTTTATTAGGCATATATTTTGTTTATTTTTATTCGTGTCTTTTAGTTTTACTGCTGATGATGTACACTGTATATGTGTTCGAAATATCCAGTTAAATAATTTTATATCTATTCACTGTCAATAAAAAGGTATCATCCCTATTTTGAACTGTTTTACTTTTATTTTCTAAGTTGGAGCCAATTTTCCCAAATCCAGTGAAAATGACAATGAAAACTGAAGAATGAGTCATAAATTACTACAAAGGTTTACAATTACTACAAATTACTACAAAGAGGCACTAAAGAAAACTGACATGTTTCTCTAAATACTACAATTATGCAGGTTTATCTTTATTTTGACAATTTTTTTGCAGAAACTAAATTTCAGTTGGGGGGAGTGTGCCAAAATAAGGTTTAGAGGGCAAACTTGGTTCTGGAGAGGGCAGTTAACCTCATGCCACATAGCAAATTACACCCCTGTAGACTACACAAAAAGAAATACCCAACCATTTGATCTTTAATGATTGCCCCTTGTAGATATTATGGCTACTAACATCACAGTTTAATTTTCCCCCAGTCATGAGGCCATATATAGACTAGCTAAGTTTTTTTTAATGCATTTCTCATTAACAAGTAGCCTACTCAAAACTGAGGCCCAAAATACAAAACTGGAAATAACAATATTAAATATTCAAAACTGTTAAGTCTTTAGCCTAGTTGTTTAACTTTCTATCCAAAATGGTAATTAATAGAAAACCAAAGTTTGTAGCAAAAATAGATTCAAGTAAGACTTGTGATTCTATATCCAAATATATAGGTAAAATTTAATCACAGCAAATTCTTGCATATCTAAAGTACCTTAAAAACAAATTTAAATATTTTTGATTCACATTTATAGATAAAAACACCAACAATTTTTATCTAGATAAGGTTAATTGCGCCTCACTGAGTTTGAAGCACAATAAGTAAATAATTGCAGCAGTTTCTAATATGTGCTTTTGATCATAATAGCAATACTTACAATAAGCTGAATTTGATGCAGGGCATACCAAGATTGCTGCCTTAGATAGAAGAAGTATATCAAACAGTTTGTGGTAACAAACTGTAGTAAGGAGCGACCCAGCTCAATAGTAACCAAAACTCTAAAATATGGAATTTTGATACCAATAGCTACATCAAAAGAATCGCATTTTAATGCTGATTTTAAATATATAAGTTTCATCAAGTTTAGTCTTACCCATCAAAAGTTACAAGCCTGAGAAAATTTGCATTATTTTAGAAAATAGGGGGAAACACCCCCTAAAAGTCATAGAATCTTAATGAAAATCACAACATCAGATTCAGCGTATCAGAGAACCCTGCTGAAGAAGTTTCAAGCTCCTATCTACAAAAATGTGGAATTTTGTATTTTTTGCCAGAAGGCAGATCACAGATGTGTGTTTATTTATTTATTTATTTCCCAGGGGTGATCGTATCGACCCAGTTGTCCTAAAATGTTGCGAGAGGGCTCATTCTAACGGAAATGAAAAGTTCTAGTGCCCTTTTTGAGTGACCAAAAAAATGGAGGGCACCTAGGCCCCCTCCCACACTAATTATTTTCCCAAAGTCAATGAATCGAAATTCTGAGATAGCCATTTTATTCAGCGTAGTCTAAAAACCTTATAATTATGTCTTTGGGGACGACTTACTCGTCCCCAAAGACGAGGGGCAACAGTGGGAGGGGCTACAAGTTACAAACTTTGACTTGTGCTTACATATAGTAATGGTTAATGGGAAGTGTACAGGCATTTTCAAGAGGATTTTTTGGATGGAGGAACGGGTTGAGAAGAGGGGGATATGCTGGGGGAGCTTTCCATTGAGGAATTTGTTATGGGGGAAGAAAATTTTCATGAAGGGAGCACAGGATTTACTAGCATTTCTTAAAAAAAAACAATGAAAAAATAAATATGAAAAAGTTTTTTTTTCAGCTGGATGTAAAAAGCAGCATTAAAACTGAAAACGAACAGAAATTATTACCCATATGAGGGGCTCACTTCCTCCTAATACCTTGCTCTTTATGCTAAAGTATTTTTTAGTAATTTCAACTATTTATTCTGCGACTTTTGTGATTCAGGGGTCATTCTTAATGAATTGGGACAAAATTTAAGTTTTAGTGTAAAGAGCGAGGTACTGACGAGGGGGCAAACCCCCTCATACATGTAATAAAAACATGAGAATACAAAAGTTCATTACGTAAGCTAATTTATAAGTTATGAATATCTTTTACTAATAAAAATATTTGTAAAAAATTAAAAGTTCTAGTTGCCTTTTTAATTAACCAAAAATCGGAGGGCAACTAGGCTTCCTCCCCTACTCTTTTTTTCTCAAAATCATTCAATCAAAATTAAGAAAAAGCCATTTAGCCAAAAAAAATAAAATAAATATGTCAAATTTTGTTTTAATTATTCCTCTGCAGAGAGCCAAAATCAAAATATGCATTGATTCAAAAACGTTCAGAAATTAAATTAAAAAAACAAGTTTTTTTGAATGAAAGTAAGGAGCGACATTAAAACTTAAAACAAACAGAAATTACTTGGTATATGAAAGGGGCTGCTTCTCATCAATGCCCTGCTCTTTACGCTAAAGTTTTTTACTGTTTTAAAAAGAAGAATTGAGAGAAAGAGTCAAACTAAAGCGTAAAGAGCAGGGCGTTGATGAGGAGGCAGCCCCTTTCATATACAAAGTAATTTCTGTTTGTTTTAAGTTTTAATATCACTCCTTACTTTCATTAAAAAAACTTGTTTTTTTATTTAATCCCTAATAGGTCCCAAAAGAGTATACCTTCAAGTTATATAAGACAAGACTACTGTCTGATGAAGCTTACCTTAGATTCCTTTTGGAAACAAAACTAGGGACACCCACATAAGTATTTTGAATAACAGTTAGGCAGTAGTAATTTTTTTATGGGGAGAGAAGAAAGAGAAACAGTTAAATTCTAGTCAAGGGTTTCTTAAACCCTGAAAACTTGTTGAATTAGGTGAACATAACTTTCAGAATTGAATACAAAGCCAGAGTACCATAGGAGGCTGGTCTATTGGAAGGAGGGCAGCTTCCTGGGTGCTATGGTTGGCGTAATACCATGGCTTGGAAGTTACTCACCTAGATCAAATTTGTCATTTTGATTTATTTTTTTGCTTATATTTGAGTTAGAAGGGGGGGGGGGTGCTGTTATTAATTTTACTCTGGGTACTTCAAATTCTAAGAACAGCTCTCTTGGGAATGTGTTGCCAAGTTACCTGTTTCTTGGTTTTAGGGCTTAGAAGACTGCATGATATGAGAGTTACAACAGAACCTGTCTTAATTCTGACAAAACTATTTTAACTATATTTTAAGTTTTCATTGTTTTCTTTTCTGTCAAAAAATACAGTTCATACTATCTCAGTAGAATTTTAAGCAATATCTCAGTACAGTTTTAAGCAATATCAGAAAGTGTTGTCTTAAAATTAT